>NC_053130.1:34954073-35154073 GCF_010015445.1 Perca fluviatilis | reverse complement strand
ACACCTGCCATGACATAGTCTCGTCCCCTAGCAATGCAAGACAAGTCATCTTTATTTATAAAAGCACATTTACAACAGCATAAGCTGACCCAAAGTGCTTTACAACAAGTACATTACATGTCATTTAGCTGACGCTTTCATCCAAAGAGACTTACAATTGCTATATATGTCAGAGGTTGCACACCTCTGGAGCAACTAGGGGTTAAGTGCCTTGCTCAGGGACACATTGGTTGATGTATCACAGTGGGAATTGAACCCAGGTCTCCCACACCAAAGGTATGTGTCATAACCACTGCGCCATCACCACCCGCCAACAGGGCAGGT
This sequence comes from Perca fluviatilis, assembly GCF_010015445.1. NCBI lineage: Eukaryota > Metazoa > Chordata > Actinopteri > Perciformes > Percidae > Perca > Perca fluviatilis. The sequence continues at coordinate 35,153,749 of NC_053130.1, read as the reverse complement.
GGGGTGTATGCCTCAATACATAGATAAACAACAGCAGGCCACATAAATAAAAAAGTGCATAACTAACAGAACACCAAAAAAATTTATGCAAAACACCTTTTAAAAAAAAAAAGCAGTATAGGGAATGAAAAGACAGAAAGGGAAGTGGCCTGACAGAAGCCAGGCAGCCTCAGACCTCACTAAAAGCAAGAAGAAAAAAAAAAAAAAGTCTTTAGATTTGAAGTTTTCAGTTGTAGAACAAGTCATAATATGGGACAGGAGGCTGTTCCAAAGCCTGGGAGCAGACCCAGAGAAAGCACAGCCCCCTTTAGTTTAGCAGCGTGAGTGAGGGACGGGCTGTTGTGAGGATGACCTGAGTGATCTGGGGCCAGAATATGGAGTTAGCAGCTCCGCCATATATTGTGGAGCAATTCCGTTCGAAGCTTAAAAACAGACACTAGGATTCTTCTAGAATACACGTGTAATTTATACGCATCATTTGCTAACAGCGAGCTATTTGGGACCAGGCTATTTCCCAAAACAAAAGCATTAATTCTGAAAGTTGCATGACTGATGCTTGAAATGTTTGAGAGAGAGAGAGAGAGAGAGAGAGAGAGAGAGAGAGAGAGATCCTCAGGTCCGCCATGTGTGAAGAGCGATCGGATGAATGGTCGTCGAGAAAATCCAAGGACCGACAGAGACTGCTTCCATTGAGTTAAACTAATGTCTCTGCTTGTCTCCAGTATGCCTGTTATGCCATTGGTAAGGACGTCCAGGCTATGAAGGCTGTGGTGGGAGAAGAGGCCCTCACCTCGGATGATCTGCTCTACCTGGAGTTCCTCCAGAAGTTTGAGAAGAACTTCATTGCTCAGGGTAAGAAGATGCTAGAGGAGCCATTCACACACGTTGAACCGTATTTCCATGTTGTACTTAGAGACGTAGTATGTCTACATCATTCCTGATGGGGAGGGTGCAGGCGTTAGCTGGCAACTGCAGCTGATAAGTTTCATCTGCCTCTTCACAGAGGCAACCATTACTCACTTCCTGTGTATTAGTCAATTGAAAGAAATCAACTCATCAACCATTTTTAGAATTGAAAATAACGTGAGAGTGCCACACAGAACCTCATGCAAAGGTTCTGCTGTTTTACCTATGCAGTGTGGGAGCACAAGGCAGAGATGGGGACTTGAGTTTGAGACTCGGACTGAATAGAAAGAATGGATCAAATCACGTACAGAATATTTAGTGTATAGTATTTTATAGTAGTTATAATGAGAATGCAATTAAGTGTGGGAGTGGAGGAGCGCTGGCAGTAGCTGTCTCCTGTCTCTATCTGCTCCCTAAAGGCCAGTCCATGCTTTTGCGTTAAATCGACACAGACAGCGACAGCACTGAACAAGAAGTAGCCCAACACAGACAGTAGCTCCATCATTTTTATTTATTTGACACTATGTTTTCAACAAAAAGAACTTGAGGCACCATGTCAAGTAGGCAAAACCCGACCATCATTTGTCCGAACCCGGCCCAGCTCGTCAGGCTCGGGTTGGGCTTGTGGGCGACATGTAGCCAGCCTCTTGTCAGGTGGTTGGGGAATGACAGACTGCTTAAAAGATGCACTAATACTATTTTCATAAACAGTGGTTTAAGGCATTGTGTAATGTGTAATGTAAAAGGGGCCACTTGTTGCTGACCCACAGAGAATTATCACCAACTCTGCACTTGCTCTCAGCTCTAAGGAGCTTTTTAGCTTATTGTTTGGGTTTAACAGCTTGCAAACTCTGCCCTTAATAATCTCACTTCCAGCAGCAGGCAGCTGTTATTAGTGAAAAATGAATCAATGCTTAAATAAGGCACTGTACGCTACCGGCTCAGCAGCAAACAGCCTACAGACAAAGTTAGCGAGCAGCTGGTGAACAGTGGAACATTTAGCAGCTAAAGAGTCTGCTGTTTATCTCTGGAGATGGTGGAGACCAAACCGGAGCTACAAGACGAGTGAATGTTAGACTTATACCCATGAGGTGGACACAGATACGACTCCAGTGGGTATGCTGATGTCGCTCTGTGACTGCAGCTTGGGCAAACAAGCACCGAATTCCACATTTGTCAAAGCCCTTCTATGTGATATGTCCATGTTGCACGGTAATAGTATTACCAGGGGACCTCATGCGATTTAGAAATTACCCTGTCAGGTCTGTGTTACGTGCAGCACATTCACACAGGATAAGTAAAGTCTGTATTATATTATCTCCCACAAATGATGTCAAAACTGTCATTTATATTTGCCAATACAACTCCAAATCATTCGATTCACACAGGACTGATATCACACAATCTCTGTGTTTGGCCAAATATGGTCGCTAATTTGTGCTGCTTTTTTAATATGAAAAATTGTCCACATGGCAGATTTGCATGGGATTAAGATCACAGACAACCAATTACTAGAGGTCCCCAGGTAATACTTGTCCTTTTAAAGCCCTATTCGCACGTGATAAGTATTATCTAGGGACCTCGTGTGAATTATAAATTACCCACCCACGTCTGATTTTCATCTGGCGCATTCGAACGGGATAACCGAAGCCTGTGATTTTACTCGAATTTACTGACATTAAGCAGCAGTAGAAACATGGGGGTGGGTAGCTCTGCTACGTGTTTGTGTGTGGTCAGATCTCGAGGACACACACGCACACACACACACACAATCTCAACCGGGTAGTCAGTCATCGTCCGAACTGCGACCTCTCCTTTTTCTTTCTCTCACTTTTTTCTCCGGGTGGTGTCAAGCAGGGTCCGGTTAGATGGATAAAACTAAACATTTCACCAGGTTAAAATCTATTAGCTCAAGCTTTACGCTTGATTTATTTGTAACATTAACCTCCAATTATGAAGTGAGCCCCCTCGCTTGATTGTGCATTATTTTTGATAAGCTATTGCTTGGAGTTGTCTTGTCGTTATCTCTAGATGTATGATACAAACATAAACAATATACTTACCGCATGCTGCTATACATGTCATCCATCGCTATCTAATCATTCTTTTTGTCTTCGCACTTGTGGTGGTTTTCATCTTTCTCTTTCTGCAAATTGTATATGATGTATAGCGACATGACCCAGCACCCAAAACACTGTCAAAACACTCCACGCACCCTCCATTATTCGCGAAAGATGGATAAAAAGGCGCAAAAGAAGGAAATAGGTACCTTGAAAAAACAAAAAAGCCCCGCCAAATCCTGGACAAATCAGAGATGCAGATTCGCAAGGTACTAATATTATCACAGGACCTCCGTTTTCGGCGAAATATGGTAGGTCATTTGCGGGGGAATTATTACTTTACAAATTACAGACACGACCGATTCGCTTGGGATTAAGATCACAGACAACCTCCGCAATTATTACAAATGACTGGAGGTCACCAGGTAATACTTATCCCGTGCGAATAGGGCTAAAGTTTCTTGGAATCTCTTTCGGTCCATTTGTAAGAAAATGTTTTGCTTGATGTGATGTACAGTAGAGTGTGTGTGTGTGTGTGCGTTAGACACGCCCACTTGATATCTGGATGTTAACCAGCAGCGTGTGGCCCCTCTGGTCTCCCTCAGGCCCCTACGACAACAGGACGGTGTATGAGACCCTGGACATCGGCTGGCAGCTGCTGCGAATCTTCCCCAAGGAGATGCTCAAGAGGATTCCTCAGAGCACCCTGGCTGAGTTTTACCCCAGGGAGTCTGCCGCCCGGCACTGAGGCCCACTAAGGGATGTCCCGATTCTAGTCCCATTCAGCCTTTTACCCACCAACCTCCTCCCCCTTAATTCCTTTCTCTCATCCCATCCTGATCCTCACCTCCTCTTTCTCCACTGTTCTTATTACCTCCAGTTCATCTTCTTCTCATGAACCAAGCCACCCCCACTCCCCTACCTGGAATAATCTCCCCCTTCTGTAGATGTACTGTAGCGTATACATGTGTTCACAAGTTGCGTATGGAAAGTGTCTGTGGTTGTAATGTCTACCCCCTTGATTGCAAAAAAGTGAACATATCCTTCAAATTATAGATGAGTCCTTATTTATTGGGGTATGTTACTGCTGGAGCCCCCTCTTCTTTTAAAAATAAATAAATGCTATGTAATTTCCATCTCCACTAAAAACAAGAGGTTTCCAGCTGAAGACGTGTGTGTGTGTGTATAGAAGTTAGATTACCCTCGCAGTCGGTATGAGTTAGGTGAAGCTCAGGAAGTTGGGGTTTTTATTGAGACTGTCACAGATGTTGATTTGACTTGAATGTCATTTTCTAAACTTTGAGTAATTGCTGAACAATACAAGCTTACAGCTTCACCAGCTGACCATCAGAATTGACCTGAGGGTGATTTTATAGTCGAGTACTTCTTTTATTCTGTCCACGCCCTCCGTGTGGTTTAATAATAGGCAACTGCTGTATTTTTTCATGTCAGTGGCTTCAAGTTGGCTGTAACTGACTGTGTCATGTCCCCATTCTCCCCATGCTGAGGACCACCGCTGACTGTCTGTTTCCCCTAGTACGCTGACCCTCTCTTCCCTACTCTGGAAATAATACAGTGGATGTTTACATTATTTGTGTTTTGATGTTTGATTTGTGCTGCGAAAGTTGAATATATAAGATTATATTAAACATTCCCGTCTGTCTGCAGGAACTAATTCTTTGTTGTGCAACAATAATGGTTTTGTGAGGTCATGTCTATGAATAAATTAAATTATGTGAGTATGCTGTCTCATCTCTATACAAATATAATTCAACACCTTCAGCAAGGCGCTGACGCATCAACCTTATTAACCAGCCAGTTCATGTCATCTCTGACATAACAGATTGGGTGGGAATTGTTAAGAAGGCGGGGGAGGGGGGTGTTGATCCTGCACCACTAAACAAAACATGCAAGAATTAAATCCCCCTTTCAATACCATGGATATAGAGCCACTCGGCCAGCCATGCCACAACACTTATTTATGAACTTCAATATCCAATGGAAAATAATCTCAGAATTAAATAGAACAACGTGGTGTCAACATAAAACACAGAGATTTCAAGCCGGAGAGCAGAGTTCACCCTTTTGTTCCACGATCTTTTTCCACGATTCTTTTCCCCCCCCCCCCCCAGCAACTCACACCGGCTGCAACGCCAAGTCAGGCCAGGGGCGTGAGGTGTGGGTGGAGTGGGGTCGATGGCCCCTTCTCTACTTCCTGCGCCCCTGCTCGAACCACACCCATCTTCCTACTCCGCCTTCTTTTTTCATTTCAACTACTGTACACACCTGTAAGGTTTCGTGACTGCACGTTGCACGGTAGTGACGTTATCCAGGTGACCGAATCTGTCCGCAGACGGACAGACACCACTCACTCTCGCCGATCCACTTCTGTTCTACTTCCTGCTGCAGGTGTCACCAGGACAGCATTTTGACTCACATGGTGAAAACTAAACCTACACAGGTCGCAGCTGGTAAAAATGTAAAATGTCTGCAGTCATTTTAAAGGAATTGAATATCCATATGAATACATAGTTATTCAATCGAGCTTTATATTGACAGATTCCGAGGGCTAAGTGTTTTCACACTGTCTGCTGATTAATGTTGGAACTGCAGAAAAGGTGCTGTCTGGTGTTACTAGGCAATTACTTTTTTGTATATTTTGCTAAATAAGTGTTAAAGTTTGTGCTGGTCACAGCTACAATAAGCAGCTCAGAAAGTCTGATACAAAACTAACATTAACATTATTTGCTAGAATAGTTCATGTTAATTCTTCATTTAAAGTCAGTAAAATGTCTTGTTTTTTCCAAAAGAAATGTAATTGGTCCCTTCAAGAGCTGTTCTCTTTAAATAATGTTTTTTTGTTTCTGAGGTTTTAACAGCCTGGCATGAGTAAGAGTGAATATGTTGTTGTGTTCAGTTTTTGGAATGGACTACAGCTCTACAGAAACTAATGATCTACAGATACCATTATCAGCTTGTGTTATCTGTAAAGCTCCTTTGATCAACAAAAAATGTAAGCTTAATATCCACTTATAGCTTGTCATAGCTTTCAATCACATCTCATGGTCTTCATTCAGTGTTAGTGGTTCATGTCAAAGCGGCTGAGCAGACGTTTGAGCTTCTTTTTTTGAAAATCTGCTGTTTCCAGTATGAAGCTTTACATTATTTGAGTATGTTCCTTATTTTATATTTATTTCCTACACTTCAAAATAAAAAATAACCTTTCGTGCCCAGAAACACAAGAAATACACAACAACCTAACTACAGTATCAAATGTAAGCTTTACACTCAGTCTTCTCAGGGTCCTCTTAACTTCCTTTGCTCTAGCATCTGGAACATGTCTATAAAGATAATGCAACTATCTATTGCAAAACCACTCTGGAAAGCTGCATGCCCACAGATATAGTTGTTCTTGTTCACACTGCAAGAAAGAGTGGCCCAAATCTGTGACTCAGAACAGTGTCAACAGTACAAATCACATGGAATCTGATCTTTTCAATCCAGATTTGACCATAAATGCTCGCTGTAGTGGCTTCCACGATAACTTCCGTACGACAGCATGCTGCATGTGACGTTGTTGTTATTGTCATTTGTGCAAGTGGGTCAGTTCAGAACTGTGATCAGTTCACACTGTAATCTGATTTGGCTCAGCCAAACAAATAAGAAATCTGATCTGAGCGATACAAATATTTCCGATTGCTAAACGACAGTGGTCACAACTGAAGCCACACGTACAAAACTCTAACTCCAGTCTGCACTACCAACAGTCACCTGAACTAAACAGTTCACATCTCCTGGAAACACAACTCTTCACACACTGTCTCAGAACAGACTCAGAGCAGAGAAACACTCACTGAGATAACACACACTGTCACTCAGAACACACTGAGACACACACACACTGAGACACACATACTGAGACAACACACACACTGAGACACACATTGAGACAACACACACTGAGACACACACACACACACACAGAGAAACACACTGTCACTCAGAACACAGAGTTAAAACACTAGCATCAAACACACATTACAAGCTGTTCATCTTTACACTTTCAATCATTTGAGTGACCTCACACTAATCAATAGTTTCTTTATAGAAAAGATCCTTTACATGATTTTATTTGATTTTATTTGATATTTGATTTTATTTTTTTAGGTAAACAAGAATGAATTAAAATCAGCAGTTTGCTTCAAATATAGATTTTTATTTTGTCCGTAGTAATTTATGTAATTACTGGAAAAAGGTTAGTTCTGAGCGTTCTCTATGTACATAGGCACCAGACTGTGTTGAATGTGTGGTTAGCAGTTCTGACAGCAGTGTGTTACCATCTGAACAAGGTGCTGTAGATCCACAGTGTTGTGCAGCAGGCACGTGCACACATAAATAACAAAGGGGGCTTGAGCATCTGTCCTTTTTCATCTTTGAGAGAAAGTGCCCTTTTTCTTTCTTTATTTATTTTTTAAATAAATGACTATCTATATTCCTGTTTGAGCACAGCTTTCCTGTCAGACTAATTTATTTATTGAATAAAAAATCAATATATCCGGTCGGGAGATTAGACTTTGTTGAGTTCCAATTAAAATAGATCGGTAAGGAAGTCAAACAGGCCAAGCAAAACAGCAGCAGCAAGAACTCTGCATAGGACACCCAATCTGTAGCCATCATTAGGAATGTCCAGTACATTATAAAGCTCCATTCATTCACTCTACTATAGTTGCACTTCTCCATGTTTGGCAAGAGCATTGATACATTCAAAGATGCATGCTGCTGACTGTCTGTCACCGACCATTAGAAGAGCTGTGTTCATATATTTCATGTTTTGTTAAAAAACCTGTTGTGCAGGTTGTGTAAAGTCATGGGCCTGGTGGCTGTTTTGTATTGTAGTCTTCACATTCTTGATATAGCCTAATTGATTATTTGATATCCATAATTTATCTCATTCCTCATAGATTCTGCCCTGCCCTGTGTTTCTGAAGCTTACATTAGAAGCATGTATTGCTTATTTCTGTCAAAAATGTACAGTAGGCTATGTCGTGGCATATCAATGGGAACAACCTAAATGTGTCACATCGCTTTACAAAACATATGCACAGATGATCATACTAATAGCCTTGTATTACTGCCTCTTGTAGGCTACCAAAGTGGGCTGTGTATTATTGTTATTTTTTGTATGTATGCATTATCATTTACCTACTGTGGTAGGCCTATACACGATGACATTTCACCGTTTTAAATTATAATTTATAGAAACTTTAGTGGAAGCAATACCAAAACCACCAACAGTGTTACAAAATCAGCAGGGCTGAATTCTGATGGTGATGGTGAACGTGCTCTGTTACTACTGTACTACTTTATCCGACTAGGTTATGCGTGTGGCTTGATGATGATGATGATGATGATGATGATGATGATGAAGGTGCTCTGTTACTACTGTACTACTGTATCCTACTGTAGGCTATGTGTGTGGCTGTATGCTATCTTACAGGTGTGTCGCGAGGCGAGGCAGCACTTCCTGTTGAACTTTCGGTTAAACATTGTCTCGCTATGGCTGCAGAAGAGCTCGATCAAATCCATGTCATTGAAAACTTGTCCAACCAAGGTAAGTGTGCTGGGAGCAGTCCCCTAGTGTCAGCGGTCAGACCTGGGCCACTCACTGACTAACTTCAACTAATCTAAGAGATGCAGTAGTTGAGTGCTGACTGTAGCTGCTAGGTGGTTAAAGTAGGCTACACAGCTCGTGGAGCAGTTGCTTTGAACGAATGTTTGATTCTGAAAATGAATGACAAAGCCGTTTTTCTGTCAGTAAAAGACACGTGCTTGGTGTCAGGTGTAGCTGTATCAGAGGATTTAGAATCAGTGTTGTTAATGTTCTGTAAGCTGGGGAGAACTTTGCTACTATAATGTCAACTCAATCACTTTAAGGCTGTTTGTATTCATGGCCAAAGTCCATGTCCATGACTGGGCTCTACTCCTCCTATAGCAGGACTGGGTGAAACCGCTATGGGGCCCAGGGGCAGCAGTGAGCTGCTGGTCCCCCCCCCCCATGCTATGTCAACACTATTCCTCTGTTGCGATAAAACATGGCCTACAGTTTGCTGTGTGGTCATTTGATGAAACACAATAGAATTAGTGTGGCAGGGTGGTGCAGTACTTACTGTAGTCACGTTACTTACTGTGTGTAATAGGGCTGCCGATACATGGGCTGCCCATTGGATTTGTATTGCGATTCTAGAAGTATTGTGATTCGATACTACTGAGTATTGTCATTTTCTTTTCCTGCTTTAACAAAAACGAAAGTTGAATAATAAACTTCTAGAGACAATATATCATGAGACATTTCTAAAAACTCCCAGTTTTCTAAGAAGAATACACATCACATGTCAGTCAGTCAGTCTGACATGTATTTCCTTTGTAAAGAAGAACATAACATGGATTTTGCATTTTCTGCTTTGGCTCTGTTTGGAAAAAACTGAATAAAAAAAAAGATTCTAGTGAATAGAATCCATTTTAAAGCTCCATTGTGTAATGTTTTGAGTTGATTCTTAGCAAAAAACCCTTTGTTCTTTCACAAATATGTGCTCACTCATGTGTAATTACTTCCACCAACTAATCAAAGTATTCTCGTACGCGTAGAATCTGCCATTCAGAATCATTCAGAATACATACGGGCGAGTCGCTCGAATTACGGCCGCCATGTTGCACCTCCATCTTTAAAATACATTAGCCAAAGAGGGACATACCTCCGCCTTTCGCGCTTTTAAACTCAGTTTTACACCGTGACGAATGCCAGGGAGGGGGAGACAGGCAAAGCAACAAGACCAAAGTTAAATTGGAGTGGCTTTTCCAAGATGGAAAGACCTCATAAGGAGCAAGGCTTTTAAAAAGGGACGCCAAAGTTGCCTGCTTTCTTCTCAAAAGGTAATTCTGCCAATTTGTGTAAATTTGAAGTTTTATAGTTGCGTGGCTAACTATAGCATGGTTGTGCATAACACTAGAACGACGTCTATAATACTTTTCCTGGCGTCAATGATGAAAAAGGATTGTCCACCTTGTAACATAAACGTGATCATATGTGTCGTGATTTCCCTGGCAGACAGCTCACGTCATACACAGAACACAGACTGCGTATAAACGATGTAGATACTAAAAGCTAATTTTGGTTTCATTGACATTGTTCATACTGCTCAGAGAAATATATTAAAAACACAAACCCCTGTTGCTTCTCTCCTATGCTGGAAATATTGCCTTACATTATTATTCTTGCACAATATACAGAATAACGATAGCACTTATACTTTACTGACATTAGCTTGCATATGTTTGGGAACCTGATAGCTGATGTTAGCAATGAAATGGTACCAAAATAACGTACTAAACTATTATTACACTGGAAGGAACACTCAGGGACGAAGTTGTACTTCTTGGAATAATACGGCCACCTTAGGAGTTAAAATGCGCTCGGAATGGGAGGGGCTAGAAAGTCTTATTCAGTTGGTTGTCATTTACAATTTTACCACTAGATGGGAGAAATTCTTACACAATGTAGCTTTAAAAATCGTCACAAAACAAATCCCGATACATATGATTTTCGATTATTTTTCCCACCCCTAGTGTGTACCAAGGTTATAATCGTTAACGAAAATGAACAAAATAACGAAAACTAGGTCGGAAAAAAACATTGTCTTAACTGAAATTAAAATAAAAACGAGGCATTACAAAAAAATGATAACTAAAACTGTACTGTCTGTTTGCAAAACTCATCTTTCTCAGCTTTCTAACACCCATACTGTATATCCCAAAATGTCAGACTGTTCCTTTAAAAAGCCATTGATTCAGAGCTCAGTATACCTTAACTGCAGGAAAATAGCGTCCTTAGTCAGCTTCCTGTTCTGTAGTTCCTGAATGTCTCGAGGAGCAGTAGAGGCTGAATTTGGTTACTGATTAGCACATGTTGTTCCTTGGGATAAAAATAAGTTAGCTCTTCACAGACGTCTGTTCTCACTGCATTGTACAGTATGCATCATGACACATTTAACACAGTGCTGCGGACGAAGGTCTGGCTACTCCACACAGCATTCTGGGATGGGAGAAAAATGTGCTCTGGTTTATTGCCATTTCTTTAAACCAATCACAGTCGTCTTGGGCGGTGCTAAGCTAAGCTAAGTGGCTAAGCCACAGTACCTCTGCTAAATAATCTCAGGAAGGAACTTGTTTTGGTGGAACAGTTTTAGTCGTGCAACACAAAACTCCGATTGGACAGATAGTCTAGCTAGCTGTCTGGATTTACCCTGCAGAGATCTGAGGAGCAGTTAACCATAGTCCTCACAAATCCACCAGAGGTTAGAACGCCAACACAAAGAAAGAGGAAGGTGTGGGACATAAATGAGGGACCATCCAGAATATTTGTTAGTACAAATTTATGACAGATGGCAGTTCCCCTTACTATTGTAGCTACACCCAAGGCAAATATTCAGTCAACCAGAGTGTTACTATATTCAACATCCCCTGCTGTAATAGTCAGGTGACACAGGACACAGGCTGCACTAGTCACTGAATGAGAAGTTATCACATGCTGGAGAAGTTCCCACTTGTTAACTTATTTTTAACAGGATAATGTGAGTTCTGTTGTCTTGGCTGACATTTGCTGTATGGTGATGTAGTGATGAACATGGCTTACTGGTATCCTTTGCTCCCTACAGCCCTGCAGGAGTATGAGGGCCTGCAGAAGAGGCACGAGACAGCAGCCATGGAGGTAAGTGTTCATATCAGTCAGGGTCACACACATACATGTTGGATGTCTGAAAATATATAGACCTGATCCCTGGTTCTGTTTTGACCATCTCTGTTAGTAGAGCTGCACCATATTGGAAAGAATGATATTGCTGTATTTGTTTTTTCTGCAATATATAGTATATATTGCGATGTGAAAAGATAGGACTATTCACTAGATGACTTAAATAGCTCTATTTGAAATGAATGAATCATTCTAGAAATATTGGGGTGATCTTGCAGGGGAGTGCACATTCATATAAAATAATAATAATAAAATTTGCAAATAGCAAAGTAGTTAACATATTTTAAAATAAATTAGAAAAAGCATCAGCCCTTGTGAGTGGTTTACAAAAATACGTCTCATTTTATTAAACAAATAGCTTGTAATAAGCTAACATTGAACTTGTAATAAATAAAAAATAACACAGGACCCCCAAAGGTCCATAGTTTAAGTCGTTTTTATTTTTTGAACTAGTTTTTGTTATTGTAACAAAGAAGTGTCTTTTGAAATAACGACGGCCAATAATTCGAATCCCCCCCCAAATATAAATGAGCTAAACCAAACCGAAGCCCTGATCCTGTTACAGCGCCACGTGTTAACTAACACGCAGCATCTAACAAAATGTGTGAGTAGTAAGTATGTGAACCTCATAATTAAATACAAAATGAGAAAAAAAAACTGCAAAAAGATCCTCTTTTTGAGAAAGAGAGAGACTAGGCTGGCTATGGGCCTGGAGCAGCAGAGGCAGCTACAGCAGAACTAGTGTAAGAGTAGTAGTAGCTTCCTGAGGTGTCTATGATAAAAAACAGCATTTATTGTTTGTTCAAAAACAAGCTATGCCTCCATGACCCTGACATGGACCTGTGGCGGCTGACGCTGTAACTAAGGTAAATGGAGTGTCACACTGTTGCTACAGTGCAGAGAGGGGGGTGGGCAGTATGGCTCCACATAATGACTTCTTCTCCTACCAATAGTCAATTGTCTTTTTTTCTGCTAATGTAGGAGCCATAATAGCAGTTTTTGTTTATATTTAAATAGCACTGGTTATTATTTCAAGACTTCTCATATTTGGTTATAGTTCTGATCCACTGATTTTGATTGACAGCTAGGCCACTGATTGGCAAATCGGCCACACCCCAGTAATTGTGGGCGTGGTATAATTAATAAAGGGAAGTTGGAAACACGAGTGGAAATGTTTTGGAGTCCTATGAGACCAAACAGTTTTTTAACCACCTAGTCATCCTGTTCTAACTTATTTGATGGAATTTAAGAATCCATCAGTATTATTTATTTTCCCTACTTCACACACATGCTATATTATCCTCAAACGTTTTAGTAGGATCATAAAGGTGTATTTCTATAGGTAGGATATTTGAGTTTATTTATTATTTTTCAAGCAACGTGTGCATGGTGCTTGGATCGACAACAACGGAACAAGGAGCTTGCTGGGACAGTGGCTATCATTTTGAAATGGAATAGCCACTTCACCAAAAAACACCTAACCATAGGTGTTGCAGATCAGAAAACAGCCTATTACCTATTGTGGAGTGGACTTCTTGAGAAATGTTTCCAACTCTGAAAAGACCCCACTTTTTAGAGGTGTATAAGAGGTGAAGCTGTGAAAAAGTCACAAAAAAGTCAGATCTTAATACTGGTCCAAAAACTAATCCCTAACTTAACTGGTATTGGTATCAACCTTCAGAAAGCCAGAGGTAACCCCAGGTAGGCCTTGGTATTGAAGCTCAATACCTTTTGAATACTGACTGAAATATGTCTGGTCGGATGTGTACACTTATTTACTTACTCTTTGGTTAAATATTTGCTCATTTAAATCATCCTTTTAGACTGTATTTCAATTAGGTACATTTCTTTTGGTTAATAGAAAAAATGTTTTGTAGAATATATATATATATATATATATATATATATATATATATATATAGGCCTAACATTAGCTAAGGGCTTAAGGTGTATGACTGGTAATCGTTGATTTTGTTTAGATATGCCAAATTGTAATTATATAAGTGATTATTGGTCGGACTATGTATTTTTTATTATTGTTTCAATTGTTAGTTGTTGGCACCTGACCCTCATTCACAGCAACAAAAATGAGAAGGGGGTATGCAAAATATGGAATTTCTCTCTCTCTCTCTCTCTCTCTCTCTCTCTCTCTCTATATATATATATATATATATATATATATATATATATATATATATATATATATATATATATATATATATATACATATATATATCCAAAAGTGTGTTAAAGTTTCTCTGTCTGTCTCTCTTACATAAGTGCAAGAGGCTGGAGGAGGAGAGAGACGAGGCCATCAAGAAGCTCAATGAGTTCCAGCAAGGTAAGTTTATCTCTGCTGTTCAGGAAGTGAGATCGAGTCAGAAATGTTTTTTTATTCTACAAACAAGCTTTAAAGCGCCCATATTATACTCATTTTCAGGTTCATAATTGTCTTTTAAGGTTGTACCAGAATAGGTTTACATGGTTTAATTTTCAAAAAACACCATATTTTAGTTGTACTGCACAGCTCTCTCTCACTGCTGTAGATCCTCTTTTCACCTGGTTTCTGTTTTAGCTACAGAGTGAGACCTCTTTTCTTCTTCTTCTTTTGTACTATCTTTGATTGCACTCGCACATGCTCAGTAGCTCAGATGTAGATCATGTCAGCTAGCTAACTCCATAGAAGTAAAAGACAGGCTGTTTCTCCAACTTCAGTCAGTTACAAGGCAGGATTAGCTGGGAGACTTCTAAATGAGGGAGCACATGTAAGTAGTTCTTTTGTAGATTATGGTGAACTTGTGTGTGTTGTAGCAGTGCTTTGCTATTGAGAACGAGGTACCATGCTAGTGTTAGCATTAGCGTTAGCATGCTAATGCTAACGCTACGAGCTAACGGTTGCGGTTAGCCAGCTCATTTTGGATTGTGACGTCACAGTCCGAGCCGATTTTGAACAGCTCACCAGGAGACTGAAGGCAGGACACATTCAGAAACCGTATCTCACTCAAAACAGCATGGATGGATTTTTTTCAAAGTTTGTATGTGTGTGGAAGCACCAGAGACACAAAATAACACCCCAAATACCAGAAAAAGTGTTTTTTTCATAATATGGGCACTTTAACTCTTCAATGTATTCAAATAAATGGATTAGGGCTGTCAAAATAAACGTAACGTAAAATAAATCATAACGAGTTAACACAAATTCCTTTACTCATTGTTTTGACGCACGATTAACGCACACGCGTTTGGTGATTTGGGCCTCGGGCTGCTCTGTAGTTTCAGAAATCAGGAAGCGATGCAGCAGTAACGTTGTGGATGGCTAGCAGAAACAAAGCTCCGTGAGCAGAAACGGGTAAAGAAAAGGGTCATTTGAATGGCAAGTTAAGTTTCAAAGCCCTTCCCTATGGTTCTCTTAACAAGACTAAAGTTATTTGCATGTACTGTCAATGTGAATTGAGTTTCAAGTCTTAAATACCACTGGCTGGCCAAGCTTACGGCTGATGCAGACAGAATTCTCCTTCTCGCCAAAGGTACGTCAAGTTGGAGAGTTTTCAATGGAGATGCCTGGATGCACACATGTACCTGTACAATGTGTCTGTTGCTAGGGCTGCAAGATATGAGGAAAATATGCGATAACGTTGTTGAATGTCACGATACAGATATTATTTGCGATAAATAAAAACAGATATTAAATCTGTGTAAATGACATTATAGAGAAGTCTCTCTTGTAGATTAGTGTTTCTAGCTTTGTGGCTCCAAAGTCCTCTAGTTGGGACAGACCCCTGGTTTCTTTAGGCTAACTCAATTAGATTTAGCCTGGTTAGTAGCTGGTTGTAATGGCTGGTTATGACCACCTGGCGGTGCTCTAGGAGGGGGCTCTACTGACAATGATATGCCTGTATGTGGGTAGAAGAAGAGTGAATAAAAGTTGTCGAGTTGTATCCTGACTGTTGTCTCCTTGAGTATAAAGTACAGAGGAACAATATATGGTGTCAGAAGATAATAACCCTTAACAGACGGAGTCTAGTGACACGGACAACAAGTTTTGCTTCTGGATTGAAGGAAAAAGATGGCGCATACCAGGTGAATTCTCTCATTTACACAATGGTTGATAAGGCTGATGACATCCTCAGTTCGCTGCAATTGACTGGAGAACAACAAAATGACTACGACACGTTTACAAAGGCTTTTGATGGACACTTTGTTGGCGTGCATAATATAATTTATGAACGAGCCAAGTTTAACAAACAATGTCAGGAAGTCGGTGAGTCTGCAGAGAATTTTATTACTGCCGTGCACAAACTAGCTCAACATTACAAATATGGCTGCCTACGTGAAGAAATGATCCGAGATAGGATTGTAGTCGGCATACGTGACGCAAAATTGTCAGAGAAACAAAGTTGGATTTAGCCACAGCCATAGTCCAAGTAAGGCAGCATGAGGATGTGAAAAAGCAGCAAGCTATTGTGTGGGCAACAAAATCACCAGGCCAAGTGGATGCACTGTCAGCACAAGCCAGCTCAACATGGTAACTATACTCAGCATCAGCCTGCCTCAGCCAAGCCAATACAGTGTGGTAGATGTGGAAAAACCCCTAAACACTCATGGACTGAGTGTCCAGCAAAAGATGTTGAATATAGAAAATGCCACAAGAAGGGACATTTTGCAGCTGTGTGCAGATCAGTCCAAAAGCTGGAGTCCATAGAAGAGGATGGGGCGCCGGCCTACTTAGGAGCTGTTCACTATCCACAGACGTCTTCATGGACTGAAACACTTTCTGTAAATGGCGGTCGGCTTCGCTTTAAAGTGGACACAGGTGCCTCTGTGACCACTATTCCAGAGTCAGAATACACACTGGATAAATATGGCAGCCCCTCTGCCCCTCGCATACCATTACTGGGACCTGCCAGCCAACCCCTGGATGTTAAAGGACAGGTGGATGCTGTTATCCAGAGAGGACACAGAAAGATAGAGGAGGAGCTTTTTATTGTGAAGGACCTGACCACACCCTTGTTAGGCTTTCCAGCCATTCGAAGACTGCACATGATTCCTCAGCTCCATAGTATAGATGATGCTGAAACACACTTCCGCTCAACCTACCCAGATGTATTCTCAGGTTTAGGTAAACTTGAAGACGAATACAAACTTAAGCTTAAAGACACTGCAACACCCTATGCCCTCTCTGCACCACGGCGGGTGGCCATTCCACTCCGGTCAAAAGTCAAAAAGGAGCTAGACCAGATGGAGAAGATGGGAGTAATAGACCGTGTTGAAGAACCAACTGAATGGTGCGCGGGCATGGTTCCTATAATAAAACCTACAGGGAAAATACGCATTTGCATGGACTTAACCCATCTCAGCGAGAGTGTGATCAGAGAGAGACATATTTTGCCTGCAGTGGATGAGACACTGGCCAAGCTAGAAGGAGCCAAGGTCTTCACAAAACTTGACGCAACATCAGGCTTCTGGCAGGTACCGCTCCATAAAGACTCAATGCGCTTGACCACCTTCATCATACCAGAAGGCCGCTACTACTTCAAGAGGCTCCCTTGTGGGATCTCATCTGCTCCAGAGCATTTTCAGAAACCTCACAGCTCATTGACGGCATAGATGGAGTTCTGTGTCATGCCGATGATGTCCTTGTCACAGGAAGAGACCGGTCAGAACACGACGACAGAATGCACAGAGTATTACAGAAATTCAGAGAGGCAGGGCTCACTCTGAATGAGAAATGCCAGTTTGCCCTGACCAAAATCCGTTTTCTGGGCCACGTCATCAACTCACAAGGCATCAGAGCAGATCCGGGTAAAATCAAAGCGATCCTGAACATGCCGGAGCCCAAAGATGTTGCAGATGTATGCCGTTTCATGGGCGTGGTGAACTATGTAGGCAAATTCTCATCATGCCTGCCTGAGCTGACAAAGCCCATCCGAAATCTTTTGAAGTCAGAGAATAGCTAGACATGGGGAGCACCCCAGAAGCTTTCCTGGAGACAAAGACAGAGCTAAGTTCAGACACTGTGTTAGCTCAGTACAGCCCAAGTAGAGAAACTATGGTATCAGCTGACGCCTCATCATATGGACTAGGAGGCGTCCTGACACAAAAACAGGCAGATGGTGAGGGAGACTGACCTCCCTCGTTTCTAGAAGTCTGACCAAAACCGAAACAAGATATGCCCAAATTGAAAAAGAGGCTTTAGCTGTGACCTGGGCATGTGAGCGCCTGCGAGGATACCTGAGTGGCCTGGACTTTAACCTTAAGAACTGACCACAAGCCCCTCATAACGCTCTTCAAGTCTAGAGCGTTGGATGACCTCCTGCCGATAATCAGGTTCAGACTCAGATTGCTGCTCAGATTCAACTTCAATATCGTCCATGTTCCAGGTAAAAACCTGATAACAGCTGATGCCCTGTCCAGAGCACCTCTACCATAGAGGGCCACTGAGGTAGATCAAGACCTGTAGAGGGAACGCAAAGCTTATCTTGATAGCGTTGTAGACAGTCTGCCAGCAACACAGACAAAGCTTGCATAGATCAAGACCACACAACTCTCTGACGATACCTGCACACGTCTCAGTCGGTGCATTGCTAATGGCTGGCCTGAACACAGGCGAGATGTGCATGAGTTGCTGCTGCCATACTGGACAGAACGGTCAGTTCTGCATGAAGTAGGCGGACTACTCATGAAAGGGGAAAGACTCATCATTCCAGAACACATGAGACCCGACATCCTGCAGAGTCTTCATCAAGAGCATCAAGGAATTAACAAATGCCTTGCTAGGGCAAAGGAAGCAGTCTGGTGGCCAGGCATCACGTCACAGGTAAAGCAGATGGTTGAGAGATGCGAGATTTGTGCACGTGAAGCTCAAACACCAGTCGAGCCTCTGCTCACAACTGACCTTCCAAGCAGACCATGGCAGAGATTCGGTGCAAATCTTTTCCAATGGAAAATGGGAACTACTTAGTGATAGTAGACTATTTCTCCCACTACATTGAAGTATATACCTTAACAGGAACTACATCATCAAAACAGACAATCGCAAGTGCTTGTCACGGACAACGGCCCACGATTCTCCTGCCATGAGTTTGCTCAGTTTGCACGAGATTATGACTTCAAGCACGTATCAAGCAGCCCCCGATATCCCCGCAGCAATGGTGAGGCTGAACGGGCAGTCAGGACTGTGAAGTCTCTCCTAGAAAAAGAGGGGGATTTCCACAAAGCTCTGTTGGCCTACAGGGCCCCCCCATTGACTCATGGGAGCTCTCCAGCACAACTATTGATGGAGAGGAGAATCAGGACACCAGTTCCAGTGTCGCCACGCCAGTTACAACTGCAGTGGCCTGACCTGGAGACCTTCAGAGAAAAAGACACTGCACTTAAACTGCAACAGCAATAGACATACAATCAGAGGCATCGTACTTAAATCTTGCCCTCTCTTCAGCCTGGACAACAGGTGTGGATCGTACCCACACGCACAAAAGGGACAGTTGCGGGTCCGGCGCAACCGCTCACACCTGATGGAGGTACCGTTACCAGTGCCAGTGCCTCTGGCACCAAGTGACATGAGACTGACTAGGTCAGGAAGGCCATCTAAGGCTCCTGAAAGACTGGACCTTTAATACGCTGAACATGCACACACATTAAACAGGACGAGAAACATGTAAATGTTTGTTAAAAGAAAATTCCTAATTTCCTGGTTGAAAAGTAAAAGGGTCTTAAAAAGCCATGTTCACATTTTGTTAACTTAATGAGTGAATAGAAGAAAAATGGTTTCAGTAAAGTACAATGTTTTCCTTAGTTTTACAGTTGAACAGTTCATCTAAAAGGGGGAGATGTAATGGCTGGTTATGACCACCTGGCGGCGCTCTAGGACGGGGCTCTACTGACAATGATATGCCTGTATGTGGGTAGAAGAAGAATGAATAAAAGTTGTCGAGTTGTATCCTGACTGTTGTCTCCTTCAGTATACAGTACAGAGGAACAATACACTGGTGGCCAGCTTCTAGTCTGGTAACTCTGCGGTGAAGAATGGTCGGGAGACGTCGTGATAACGTTGCATTAATCAGGTGCTTTATTTCATCTGTGCAGCAAACACACACAAAGCATGTGCATCACTGTGTCTGCTGCACCTGTCGCTTACAATACTTCTCTTAGACACACATGGGAGAGCCTCACTTCCCCTAACAAACCCCGTCAGACTACAGCACATACACACGTTGCCCACGTGGCCGCCTGTCTTAAAGGGAAACGGTCGGCCGGTGACATTAGACATGGAAAATGAGAACTGTATTGCAAATGTGCACATTGCGATGTCGGTGCTGAATGATTTTGCCAAGGACATATCTACAAAAAGAAATCATCTAAATGTAAAGTCTATGGGATTAACATGGGAGAGGCCATGGATAGGGACAATAGGCCAAACAAAACAGGATGTACTTTATTTTAAAACTTTTTTGCAAGATTAGGCGCAAACCGCGATGTTGATGCTGAAACAATATATCGTGCAGCCCTAATCTCTAGTTTCTTGGTGATCTTTCTTTCGCACACACGCACGCATGCACGCACACACACACACACACACACACACACACACACACACACACACACACACACACACACACACACACAAAACATTGACAGACATAAATTCAGCTTTGTGAGGGACTTGGCCAGCAGTTTTTTTTATTTGTACTTGCCCTCCTGTAACATAATCAAAATTAGAATAATTAGCAGATGATGTGTTTTCAAGCAATGAGCGATTTCCATGTGAACTGAATCAACCTTTGATGACAACACAAGGACACTGAGACATTTTGTTAAGGAACATATAGCACATTCTCAGAAAGGTGTATCAGATTTAACACATCTGCCTACCAATACCTATGTGATCTCATTTGTGGCAGCATATGGATTGGTAAGGGAACCTGTGTTCTGTTACAACAAACGTTTGTTCTTTTGAAAATGATCACAGCTGTACAAATATGTGAACCAGCACACAGACGATGGCATTGGAATATGTCTTGGCTTCAGCTTTTATCACGTGCGTCATTCCAAATGCTACAAATTTCAAATGTTTTGGCCCACCTTCAATTTTTTTTAAATGATTTTCCTTACAGTTGAATGCTTTGTTATGACCACTTCAGTGAAGACAGAATTTAAAATAGGGCTCCACATGTCAAAAGATAGAGCAAATAGTTTGTCTTTGTAACGGTGACAGTTGTGTGGATTTTCATCTGAATAAATCTGGCCCGTGCTCGTGTATTCAGCGATTCTCCAGCCAAAACACATATTGTGTTTGACTTCGTCGTTAATAGAGGCTGCTTCACTGTGCCAAGCAGCTGCATATTAGGACCTATTACGTGATTTCATAGCTCTTAGAAAATTGCTCCTATTCACAATGAAACGGCTGGGGGTGGGGCAGCAGGGTTGATGGGGGGGTAGTGGGAGGACGGGAGGAAAAAGCCCCCAACACACAATCATGCCTTTTCAATTGCCGATGGCAAGGTTGATGACAACATGACCATTGTGTTATAATGATAACACCACAAAGGCATCTGCCCCCCTCATCAAAGCTTCACAGAGGCTGCAGATACAATTTAATTCACTGCTCCGTTGGCGGCGCTGATAACATTATGCAGCTCGTCGGCACAGGGGTAATCACTGTCTTTCTGAGAGGAGGATGAAAAAAGGCAGGCATAAAAAAGAGGGTAGAAAAAAGATGGAGTGATGATGATGGGGAGGCCGAAACTTACAATTAAGACTGCCAATTCTGACGTGTCAGAGCCCCCCTGTCGACTGATGCTCGTACACTTTCAACACTTCCACTGCTGTTTATTTACCATGGCTACCAGTAATTATAATTAACATGTCATTTAGTTCAAGGCATCCTTTCGTAGGTTGCCGAGTGTGGCCACAGAATTTTGGAGACAGGCAGAGAGGAACGGAGAAGAGGCCAAGGATGAAAACTGGCAGCTAAGTGCTATTGACTGACTGATGTGGAGGGCGCCGAAGGAACGTGGATATCGCCTGCCGCTGGCGTTCATCAACTTCCTAATTAGGTGTCACCGGGGGAAGGAATTGCCCACAGCAATGGCACTAATGCTTAATTTCTTCCTCGCTCAACCACAATGTTTAATTAGCTAAGTGGTAGGGCATTTTTCAGGGGCGTTCTTTTTGTACTGAGGTGTGATTGCAGCTTAAACAACATTACGGTTTGTGATTTGGAATTGTACCTGATTCTTTTCAACTACCCAGGTTTAGTTAAAGCTGCAATAATCAATATTTTTTATATCAACAATGAATCAAATGATGGTGTCACTCAAAATAATTCCACAGAGCAATATCACAAACCCTGCAGTTCACCTAAGCTCTACAAAGCTTTTTAGCCTCTTTAGTTCATTGTTTGTTCATTGTTTCGATTCGATTACGATTGTCCTGTCAGCGATTCGATATCCGAAGCGTCACGATGCGTCACCTCCTCAATATTATTATAAATTGCTACACATGGTTTTCATCAACAAATATAGATCTGATATAGTCAGATATACAGTATATGAACTCCCCTTTTTTATTGTATCTGCTCTTAAAAAAAAAGACACTTCCTGAATGTAGCTGAATGAGTCTGAACACAACAGACAAAAGGCAAAAAACTAAAAAAGCAGCGACCGGAAAATCAACTAGTAACATCAGTAGGCAATAATGGATTATGGTCTGACACGGCATCGATGCAGAATCGTCTAGGTCCGCATCGGGCTTCGGGCCTCGCAGGCTGTGTGAACGCACGCTGAATGCACACTTCTCCTCCATGTTGCAGACTGAACGGGGCGGAGTTACGTGACTGAAGAACATGAACACACACAGTGGCGAAAGTAATAGCAGGATTAAAAAAACAAAATAACCGACGTGGTAAAATTACGTTGGTTAGAGTTTCAGAATTTCGGTTTTGATTATTTTTCAATTAGTCTCGCATTGCCAGACCTTCCTCCACAGCGCTGCAAAGGAAGGTCTGTCTGGTCCACACAGCATTCCTTCATTTCTTTAAACCAATCACAATTGTCTTGGGTGGTGCTAAGCTCCGGACGGAGCCACGGTGCCTCTGCTAAATAGTCTCAGGAAGGAACTTGTTTTGGTGGAACATGTGTACGTTCAAAAGTAGTTTTAGCCGTGCAACAGAAAACTCCGATTGGACAGATAGTCTAGCTAGCTGACTGGATTTACCCTGCAGAGATCTGAGGAGCAGTTAATTAGTCCTCACAAATCCACCAGAGGTTAGAACGCCAACACAGAGACAGAGGAAGGGGACGGACATGTGGCCAAAAAGAGGGACATATGGCGGAATTTCCAGTGGCACCGGAGCAATCCTGGAAGTGGAACGTGGTGGATATAGAGTATTTTTCGATTCATTGTCCAGCCCTAGTTTCTGACACAGAAAATCTAAGAGAAATAGCTCAATAAAATGTCCATTTCCTGAAAAGCAACAGTTGTGGACATACAAGGTTTCTGGTTGACAGCAACGATATTAAGCTCGATATTAAGCTTGATATTTAGCATAAGCAAGCATTAGATCCAAGCTTGATGGTTTATTCTTGCTTTTGATTAGGATTAACTTTCAGGCTGCTGTTTCTGAATATTCAACAGACATTGTGTACTTCAATCTATAGTATGTTATATTATAGTATATATTATATTAGTATAAATTCAGTGCCTTTATTTACTTGATTTAACTAATTAAAGCGCTTCAGTATTTTATCAAATAAAGAGTCACTGTCCTGTTGTACATGCTACAGTAGTTTTGCAAATAATGAAGGTTTTCAAAGCAAATGTTTCTGTTCAGCCTGGGTTATATTAGATCTCAGTAACATCACATGTATCATACTTAACAAACATACATTCTAAACTATTATTTATAATCACATTTTCTAAAGTTCTTTCCTGCATGTACCCTATTTAGTCTATAGTCAGTACACATTGGTGCTGGCTGATGGAAATAAAAAGGTAGGGGAACTTATCTGAAGAAAAGATTCTGTTCACTTTCTTTTGAATTCAAATCATAATGATGTACATAGGTCACTCACTATCGAGGCTACTCAGATGGCAGCCACACAAAGCATTCATATATACTTCAGTGTCAAGTGTTACGCCACTCTTATCTCGATTAACTGCGCAATGAAATGATAAGTCACTGGTATGCACCCACTCATAAGGAAATCCTAAATGGAATGGCAATGAGTTGACTTTTTTAGTTTGTACTGACATGAATGCAGCCATACAGTAGAATTTGAATTGCTGCTTTTCATGTTTCATTAACTTTGTCACATCAACCAAGGCTACTGACTTAGCCTTAACTTTTTCTAACCTAACTTTTCTTTGACCTTAGCAAGGACTACCCCTAGACATTGTAAGATCAGCGTCATTTTCTTGTGTCTGTGTATGTTTGCCACACTGACCATGGATTGATTTCAATATGTTAATTTGTTGCTTTGTCCATTGGTGAACGGTGTTTTGATTTGCCAAATGTGAAACTGACTTAATGGGGACGTTTGTTACTGGTTGGGCAGAAAGGCTTCTGTGCTTAAAGTTAATGTCCGTAAGATTTTCATCTAGTTAATTGTACACAAAGTACTTATCTATCAAAAAGTAAAACAATAGTGATTGAGCATATGATCCACTGATGAAAGTGCTTGTATTTGCTGCTTTGTCAAGTAATAGGATCTGAGTGTCTTTGTTGACTTTTCCACCCTAAATTTAAATGGAGTGCACAGTTAGAAGGGTTGGGTACTGAACTGCCTAACAACCGGTATCTACCGGACCGAATGGACCTTTTTCACAGCAGACATGTTGACTTGTCATAGTAGGAAAAGCACAGCTGAAATTGATAACCTTAACGATGGCTCAATTCCATCAAGTGTCCCAGTACGCTATTTCAGTGAGTCAGCATGCACAAGTCCTAAGTGGAATGCAGCCATCATTAATGGTTTAATACCAGGACCTCTCCTAAGTGGAATGCAGCCATCATTAATGGTTTAATACCAGGACCTCTCCTAAGTGGAATGCAGCCATCATTAATGGTTTAATACCAGGACCTCTCCTAAGTGGAATGCAGCCATCATTAATGGTTTAATACCAGGGTCTCTCCTAAGTGGAATGCAGCCATCATTAATGGTTTAATACCAGGGTCTCTCCTAAGTGGAATGCAGCCATCATTAATGGTTTAATACCAGGGTCTCTCCTAAGTGGAATGCAGCCATCAGTAATGGTTTAATACCAGGACCTCTCCTAAGTGGAATGCAGCCATCATTAATGGTTTAATACCAGGACCTCTCCTAAGTGGAATGCAGTCATCACTAATGGTTTTGAATACACCTGTGCTTTTCCTACTATGACATGTCAACATGTCTGCCGTGAAAAAAATCTATAAAAACGTGGATTTTGGTGCCTCATTTCGGTGCCACTTAAATGCCTGCGCTGCTCTCTGATGCTCCGAAACAGACGTTAGAGACAGCAGAAACATTGCTGTGTGTGACGCTAGTTAACACTACACTTGACAGCAGGTAACGTTAGCTTACCGTTAGCTAGTAGCTGGAGTAAACACGGTTCAAATGCTGACAGCTAAACAGTGTAAAGTGTGACAGTATTTCACTGAAGAGGATTGTAACAGCGGGACGAACACAGTCTGCAGCAACTGTTGTCAGATAAACAACACAGACGGTGCATTCACTTCAAACTGGTAGCCTAAGCCTCGTGGTGCATTCAAAGTTATTGTAAAATACCCTTTTCTCCTCTAGTGGTTGTTTTTGTCGTTAAACAGCAATGTACTGGTGAAATAAGTTATTGTTATATGTTATTGTTATTACATTATTAATAAATCATTTCATTTTGACCATATGGCCTGAGCCATAAACAAAACACATAATGTCGTTCTTTGCTATTTTTTTAAAATTATTTTTCTTTAAGTTTCAGGCACCGTTTCACTCCCATCGTACAATAAAATATGGACGCTTGGTCAGTGCCTCTCAGCGATAGCAACACAAAAATCCCCCTTCAGCGTCTGTATGGAACATCTGTTAGATGATGTAGTATTTAGAGTGACAACGGTAGCGAGTAGTATGAAAGTGTGGAATTCGCGTAGGGAGGTTGGTTGGGGGTGGATGAGTCACACAACACAGGACTATCACCCAGGAGACCGGGGTTCATGTCCTGTTCTCGTCCGGCGTGTCACGGAAATGTACATTTAATAACCCTACCCACCATCTTTTCCTAAACCTAAGTGTCCCGTTCTTGTCCTGCATGTCAGTTAGACATATACGTCCCGACCCAGAGCATCAAAAATCCGTGAATAGTCCTGACCAAGTGCGTTTAGATATGACACTAAAGGAGACTTTTAGCGTCAATAACAACGCCCTGACCAAACGTCCATATTTTATGTGATGGGAGTGAGAAAGCGTTGCCAGATCACACAATAACAGCCGTTCCAGCTGAAAAGAACTACTGAACTTGCTTTTTGGTGAATAATAAAGTTAATTCCACAGAAGAAGACAGATTGTAAATTCATAAGGTTATTTAATGATGGAACATTCTGTTGTTTGCACCAAATTCTATGGTGAAAATGAATGTTTCTGATATCGAAATATAATGATGATTTTAGAAACACACACACACACATACACTCACACACACATCACATGTCAGTCTGACATGTATTTCATTTTTAAAGAAGAACATAACATGGATTTACTGTATTTTCTGCCTTTAATCTGTTTTGCTGGGAACGGATATGATGTCATCGCCGTTACCGTATAAACAGAAAATATTTAGCTTAATCATTAGTAAAAAATTATATAAAAAAAGATTTCATCTGAAATAATCGATTTAAAAATTGTCACAAAAAAAAATCCCAATACATATGGTTTTTCATTTTTTAATTAACCACGTAATATTACCTACATTTATTTGTATCAGTTGCCTGACAAAGGAAATAAGTAGCCTACAAGAGTTCACCTGTTTCCAGCGCTTGTTGTTAAGGTGATAAGCTTAATGTTAGGCTGGCTCTATTGAGATTGTAGTTTCATTTCACAACAGTGACAGACAATGCTGAGGCTTCCAACGGGCGCAGCTGCGGTGGGTTCATGGCCACTCTAGACAATCTTTGTGATTTCACAGACGTGCCGCAGCGCGTTTCAGAAGCAGCTCTGCTCTGCACCTGGGGGAAAACTTAGCGTTACCTGCTGGCTGTCACTAATGGAGGCAGGTCAGGGAGACGTGGACGCTGCTCCGCAGGGCGCTCCATTTGCGGAACTGTGGTGGCTGTGAGAGGCTCGAATTCTGTCTCGGAGAATCACAACTCAAATGCAGTTGTCGAGCATTACAGCATGCTTCTAATTGAGAATTGATGCCCTGGGCCAAATAAAAAACTAACTTAAATATAAAATTAGAAAAAGAAATAGTGAATGATGATGAAATGTCTTACTCAAAGGGCACTTATCTAGTCAGAGGCCAAAGGGGCAGCTGATTGAGCAGTAGTTGGGCTTTATATGTGCATGTGCCTGAATATGGTTAGGGTATGGTGTCTTTTCCTTTGTCTTTAATTCTCTTTTTTTCTTAGTTTCTCAGATGGTAATTGAAGAGGTCAACGCCATTCAGGAGGACCTGGTGATCGAGAGGACATGTAGAGAGAGTGCTGAAGCCCTGGCCTCCAAGGTACACTTCATCTTCATACAAATACTGCTGAAGACAATGAACCAGGGGTCCGTCATACCATGTGTGTCATTTCTATGAGTCTGGATTCAAGTTGGAATCAAGTAAAACACGCTCACAACCAAGAAAATGTTACCAATAAATTAAGGCTACATTTTGGTTTTTAACTGGAGTTTGGGCCAAAAGCAATCACCGTGAACCAAGTGTTTTTATCTCTAACTCATCTCCGTTTAAACTAACACGCCCAAACCTCATATCTCATCAACATTCTGGTATACTGGACATAAACAGGAGGCAGCGTGGAGACTCCGCCCACTGCTGGTAGTTACCATGGTAACTTTAGTAGCTTAGTCTCAGAGAATGAGACGTCGTGACCGATGAGACCCAATCAGGAGGAGAAACAATGCCGTCAGTGTTGCCAAAGGTCTCCGTTTGCGGCCGTTGAGACTGCAAACAAGATTCCAAACCAAAACGGGTTACAAGTGTTTCCTAATGTCTCCGGTTTAGGGGCTCGGAAACGCCAGAACAGGGGGAATGAGAGGGGGAAACACCAGAGCATGGGGAATGAGAGGGGGGAACGCCAGAGCAGGGGGAATGAGAGGGGGAAACGTAGCAGAAGATGTTCCTTTTTAAACCAAAACATAGCAATGTAAATTTAGCCTAAAACAAGAGAACATTAATGTGATCAGAATTGTAGGGTATGTTGATTTAGAACAAATTCAACTAAATAAATATTACAGCATCACATCAGCTGTGAAGACACTCTGTTCAGTGTATTCCAGTAACCGTCACTTTGACCTGTTCAATTTGTATGTTGCAATCAAAAGCACTCTTCCAGTTCTGCTGCTGTCCCCATATCTTAGTGTCTAAAATGGCATTGAATTCTTTTGATTCAGAGCCCAATTTTTTGGATTCCTTGCTAAAATGTGAGTTGTGATTGGGAGTGGGGGAGCCTGGCACATAGTGATTTTGCAGCCCACTGGTGCTGAGCTTATCACTGTAATCATTTCTCATTCAATTTCTGGACAAAAGCCCTCACATTGCACCTGGTTGGACCAGATTTTGGGCAGTGGGAGGCTGAGGGATTATTATGGTGAAGGTCGACTTTCAGGCCTTTTTTCCCCACTGCTCCTTGTCCTTCAGTCCTCCTCTTTCCTTTGGGTTGTTTGTCGTCCTCATCTTAACAGGGGTGACAAGTAAGATTTTTATTGCCACAAATGACCACAGAGTATCTGGGTGAGTTGACTCTGTTGTTGATCAATGCTATTGGATCGATACTTTGCTTGTTGCACAGATTTCAGTCAATAAGGCAGTACAATTATCACATTAGGAGGCAGAGGAATAGCTAAACATTTGACACGCTGATCAACAGAATTTGGAGAGTGAAAGCGAGAAGCCATTGCTAACTGCTAAGCTAAAGTAGCTAACAGAGCTAACAGCGTATAAACAACTGTGGGATTATCGAGAAAGTCGCTGAAAGAGCTATGAGTACATGAGTGAACTAGTGTAGGTTTAAAGAGCCCCTATTATGCATTTTCCCCATCTTTTAGTGTGTTATATTGTTTTTTTGTGTAATAGATGTATATATTACTCCAAATGGAGCTCTCTCTCCCACATACAGCACTTGTTCTCAACTGCCTGAAAACTGCTCGTCCACATTCCTGTTTGAAATTCCTCCATTAGTGATGTCACTGATTGAGAAAGCCAGACCAGTTTTTCATATGTGCTGCCCATAGGTGCTGCCTGAGCAAGCACAGCCTGCCCAAAGGTTGGTTTGATTTTGGTTGACCAATCACAACAGAGTGGGCCAGCCGACCAATCAGAGCAGACTGGGCTTTTCAGGAAGGCGGGCCAAGAGCTCAGAGTGTTTCAGGTGGAGGAGCTGCAGCAATGGGCAGTATGAGAAACATCATATGTTTTTATGTTTTATACGTTTGATTAAAGTGGAAGCCGCTCAGCATATGCATGTTATGTCCAATTACGTATTCAATGTTGCCAGACTGGCGATCAGATCGCATATTAGCGATCTGGAGTAACCACGATTGGATTATTTGAAAATAGAAGCGACCACCCAAGCCTACTGCATGTTTGGGTTATGCTGCACTTAATGTTTAATTTTTTAATAACACAGTGGCACTTATAGGCATCTTTCAATTAAAAAAAACATCTTGTGCTGGTTGAGCTTATATGCTTCACTTTATGTTGATGGCCTTAGTCTATAATGTGGCCATGTTTACATAAAAATAACAAAGCTGCACTTTCTTTTTGCACTAATTAGAAAAACCCATTCTATGAATAACAATTTGACAATGTTTATGGTCCTTATGTTCTTAGTCGGAATTTTTTTAAGGCAAACAATTGAAAATGAAAAATCTTTTTGAAACTGTCAATGCCCCTCCTCTGTGCCAAAAACGTTCTGAACCAAACCAGGAACTTTGTGAACCCTTTCACCCCTAATTGCCCTTGTCTACTCTACTGCTCATTGCACTCCATGTGACATTTTAGGTAGGGCTGTCCCAATCAGCTTTTTTGACTCCTGAGCCGATCCCGATTTTTTTAAATATTAGATATCTGCCGATACCGAGTCCCGATCCGATTCTTGAATTTGCTCAGATAATAGAGCTGCATGCTGTTTTTTTTTTTTACAAAAATGACGTAAACAAAGTAACTAAATATACAGTATGTCTTAAGCTTAATACATTTAACTTACTGCAGCAGATGAGTATTTTCTCTCAACACCAAAACAGTTCTCTTTAGGATCCCAGCAAACCCCCAACCAAATCAAGTTCCCCGCTGAACAACGAAAACTAAACTTAGTGACGCCTCTTGCGCTTAATAATCAATCTCAGATTTTCTTCTTGTGTTTACCGATGTCAGCTCCAGGCAATAACAGTGTGTAAGCGTGGTTTCCTGGTGGAATCACAGAAGAAGTGTGGAGAATTGGAGTAATACGCTTCTGTAAAAAAAGGGTGACTAAGAAACACCGACCTTTTTACTTGTTGCCAAGGGCTGGCAAGCTATGAGACACTGGACAGACACTGGTGAGTTGCTGCGTTCCATGTGTCACGGACAACCAGGAGACAGACTGCAGTAGAGAAGCTGAGCTTTATTAACAATGATCCAACAACGAGCAGGAAGCAACAGGCAGGAAATCTGGTAGCTGGGTAGGCAGGTTCCAGAGCAGCAGCAGACAACAGGATCCGAAGTACAGGGTAGGCAAACTTGGAATGACTAGGCTTAACGTGCGTGGTCAAAGAGTCATGTGGAAACGAGACTTGACAAGGAGTGTGTGAAGAAGGTGGAATGGAGGATGAGAATAAGAGGGAGGAATTTAGTGGAGAGAAGAGAGTGAGTGCTGGTGACAGTGAATGGGGAAACAAACAGTCAATGAACACTGACTAACAGTTCAAGACACCCTGGAGGGCCCCGGAGACGGACAGGGGGACAGAGGATGAGATGGCGGGGCCCCGCCCCCGGGCCGGGTGGAAGCGTGACCACAGCGGAGCCGGCTGGGGGCGTGGCCACGGCGGAGCTGGCTGGCCCACTGGCGGCCGTGGCGGGGCAGACCCCTCTGGAGGCCGTGGCGGGGCAGACTTCTCTGGAGACCATGGCGGGGCTGATCCCTCTGGAGGCCATGGCGGAGCTGATCCCTCTGGAGGCCATGGCGGAGCTGATCCCTCTGGAGGCCATGGCGGTCCTGGGAACCGTGTCGGCGGGACCTCCACAGTCCTCTTAGAGGGCGTATGGCCCCCTCCCAAAATTTTCCTTGGGAGGCTCCCCGGGATGATGTCCAGGACAGGCAATGAGGGCTTAGAACTGGGCTGTATCGGCGATGAGGGCTTTGAACCGGGCTGTACCGGCGACGAGGGCGTCGAGCCGGGCTGAACCGGCGACGAGGACGTAGAACCGGGCTGAACCGGCGACGAGGACGTAGAACCGGGCTGAACCGGCGAAGAGGGCATCGAGCCGGGCTGTACCGGCAACGAGGGCGTCGAGCCGGGCTGTACCGGCAACGAGGGCTTAGGAAGGGTGCTAGCTAGGTGGGGTTCAGGAAGGATGCTAGCTAGCCTGGGCTCAGGGGAAATGCCAGCTAGGCTAGACTCTGGGGAGCCGCTACAAGGCCGGGATCCTAGGAACTCTGGGGAGCCGCTACACGGCCGGGACTCTAGCTCGGGGAGCTCGGGGACACTAGGAAGCTCTGGGACACTAGAGGACCCTGGGACACTAGAGGACCCGGGGAACCTTGGGACACTAGAGGACTCGGGGAACCTTGGGACACTAGAGGACTCGGGGAACCTAGGGACACTAGAGGACTCGGGGAACCTAGGGACACTAGAGGACTCGGGGAACCTAGGGACACTAGAGGACTCGGGGAACCTAGGGACACTAGAGGACTCGGGGAACCTAGGGACACTAGAGGGCTCGGGGACACTAGAGGACTCGGGGAACCGAGGGACACTAGAGGACTCGGGGACACTAGAGGACTCGGGGAACCGAGGGACACTAGAGGACTCGGGGAACCTAGGGACACTAGAGGACTCGGGGAACCTAGGGACACTAGAGGACTCGGGGAACCTAGGGACACTAGAGGACTCGGGGAACCTAGGGACACTAGAGGACTCGGGGAACCTAGGGACACTAGAGGACTCAGGGAACCTAGGGACACTAGAGGACCGGGGACACTAGAGGACTCGGGGAACCGGGGGACACTAGAGGACTCGGGGACACTAGGGACAATAGAGGACTCGGGGACACTAGGGACAATAGAGGACTCGGGGACACTAGGGACAATAGAGGACTCGGGGACACTAGGGACAAGGGAACCGCTACCTAGCCTAGAGTCAGGGGGAATCCAAACCAACCGGGACTCAGGAAAGCCACCAGCCAGCTGGGACTCAGGGAAGCCACCAGCCAGCTGAGACTCAGGGAAGTCACCAGCCAGCTGAGACTCAGGGAAGCCACCAGCCAGCTGGGACTCAGGGAAGCTACTAGCTAGCTGGGACTCAGGGAAGCTACTAGCTAGCTGGGACTCAGGGAAGCTACAAGCTAGCTGGGACACAGGGAAGCTACAAGCTAGCTGGGACACAGGAAAGCCGCTAGCTAGCTGGGACTCAGGAAAGCCGCTAGCTAGCTGGGACACAGGGAAGCTACTAGCTAGCTGGGACTCTGGAGAGAGGCCGCTAGCAGGCCGCGTGTCTGTGGAGGCATGGAAAGAGCTGTACATCGGCTCAGAGGCAGGAGGACTGCACGTCAGCTCAGGGTCAGGAGAGCTGTACGCCAGCTCGGGGTCAGGAGAACCGCACGCCAGCTCGGGGTCAGGAGAGCCGCACGCCAGCTCGGGGTCAGACACCGGCTCGGGAACAGAAGGGTTGCTAGTCTCTGCAGGGCAGTTGCTATGAGCAGTCTCGGCTGGGCAGTCGTGGTGAGCCGTCTCGTCTGGCCAGTCGCGGTGAGCAGTCTCTGGCTTCTGGTCGACTGGGCAGACGCTTGCTGGCTTCTGTCCGACTGGGCAGTCAAATGGCTCCCTGCTGAAGTGGGCCTGTGGTGAGGACTTTGGCACCGGATCGGCTGGCTCTGGATCGGCAAGCGCTACCGTAAGGGAGGAACCACAAACCCAAAGGGCTCGGTCCAGAAACTCACTAAACGGCAGGTTGAGGTCCTCGAGCAGCAGCATCCGAGTAAGTGGGTCATCTAACCCACTCCAGAACTGATACTTTAAGAAGTCCTCCTCCCAGCCCGCACTGTGATAATAACAGAGGTAAACTGCAACAAAATCTTCCAGAGTGTCTCCGTTTTGATTGAACAGATGATCTTCCATGGCGTCCTCATCCATGTTCATTTAGTTGTGGTCAAGTCTTCTGTCACGGACGACCAGGAGACAGACTGCAGTAGAGAAGCTGAGCTTTATTAACAATGATCCAACAACGAGCAGGAAGCAACAGGCAGGAAATCTGGTAGCTGGGTAGGCAGGTTCCAGAGCAGCAGCAGACAACAGGATCCGAAGTACAGGGTAGGCAAACTTGGAATGACTAGGCTTAACGTGCGTGGTCAAAGCGTCATGTGGAAACGAGACTTGACAAGGAGTGTGTGTGGTTGTGCTGCTTATGTAGGTGGTGGCTGATTAGTTGCAGGTGGTGGACTGAGGATGAGGCTTGATGAGGTGCAGGTGTGTGTAATTAGGACTGAGGGGACTGGGAGAGTCTGATCTGCGTGAGTGACGAGGAGTATGAATCAGTGGGAGGAGTGTGTGCTGGAGAATGAGAGAGAGTGAGTGCTGGTGACAGTGAATGGGGAAACAAACAGTCAATGAACACTGACTAACAGTCCAAGACACCCTGACACCATGTTGGTTAGAAAGTGTCGGCATCTAGGCGGTCTGGCGGTGTGTCTGTGGCGCAGGGTGCGTATGATTAAAGGCAGTGATCAATACAAGCTGATGTACATGATCGGAGTTAGGTAATTAATTAACAGTAACAGTTCAAAAATGCCAAAATGGGTTCCGATCCCACACTGTGATCGGGACATCCCTAATTTTAGGTTAAAAAGCTTAACCTTTAAACTAACAAATAACAAATGACAGTACTTTCAATATTAAGCATGGTGTTATTCAAGATGTGTCTGTTGAACCTCTGCTGTAGTTTGTTATCTGCATTAAAGGGGTGATAGAATGATTATATAGGGTATTTCACACTGTTCCTTAAGGTCTCCTAATAGGGTATGTAACATTAGCCGCTTTCTGACTAAGTATTTACAGGAACGTAGTTATAGGAAAAGTCCACTTCTAAGCAGATCTACTAACTACTCTCCCCCAAAACCGTTTTTTCCATTTGCATTCACACTGGCCCAGCGGCCATAGGAACTGTAGGAGGGGTAAGTGAATAATGAATGCACGGCAACAGTCTTTATAGCGTTAAAATAAGAAAACAAATACACCAAAAAAAGTATGAACTAAATACTAAATCCAATGTATACAGCATATTTGTCATAATTTAAACAAGTCTCCTGAAGAGAAACGGTTATCTCTCTCTCCCCTGCCTCTGCCTGCTGAGCTGTGGACGTGTGTGTGTGTGTGTGTGTGTGTGTGTGTGTGTGTGTGTGTGTGTGTGTGTGTGTGTGTGTGTGTGTGTGTGTGTGTGTGTGTCCATGCTTGTTGAGTTTAACTCCGAAAAGACAGTTAACCACAGGTTCTCGTTAATCTTATGATGGACATGTGTTGTGATATTTAAACAAACAAACCATTAACAGTGAAATAAAAGCCTGTTATTTCCTAGAGCGGTCTGAGAGACCTCCAGCTGACAGCGGGGTCTCTGATCAGGACTGGTCGACGACGAACTAGTGGCCCCGGCAGGCGCCTGCTGGCTGTCGCCTCACTTCATGGCACTTCTCAACTCCGAAAACTTTGAAGCAAATTGTCAATTCGCCATCAGTTTTCGCAAGAATGCCTATATTCAAAATCTAAACAGTTCATTTCTCGCCTAAAACATTGTCAGAAGTGATCAGTGTCAGTACAGTGATCAATAAGATGGCGAAAACTGTT
Source organism: Perca fluviatilis (assembly GCF_010015445.1). Classification (NCBI taxonomy): domain Eukaryota; kingdom Metazoa; phylum Chordata; class Actinopteri; order Perciformes; family Percidae; genus Perca; species Perca fluviatilis. Next base: position 35,118,750 of record NC_053130.1, on the reverse strand, counting down.
AAAATTGTCCCGTTGTTGGTCTGTCTGTACTAGGAACTGAAAGAGTTACAGGAACTGCGGCCAGAGGAACTTAAAAATCCCCAAATTGGTCCAGTCGGAACACGATAAAAAAGGGTTCTAGGAATTTTATGTTCTAACAACTGCAAAAAATCCCTCCGGTCAGAAAGCAGCTATTGGTTGGGCTGAAAATTGCCCAGTTGCTATTTTATGGGCCCTCATGCTTCCCTGTGTTTTGGCCCTATTTGGAATGAGAGCTTTTCTTCCAAATATGGTATGCTCATGAATATTTAGATGAGCTGCGCGCTGATTGGTTGAGGAACCACATACGCATACATTGGAGACGAGACAGCAGGTCTCATATTTCAGACACTGCAATGTTTCGTTAATAAATTCACTTCTGAAACTTTTTTATGTGACAAATCAACTATATAAAGCTCAAATATGGGCCGTTTTACAAAAATGTATGGCTAATTGTAAATTTGGTAAGACGTGTCAGACTTCAGGAGGTCCACACAGTCTGACGAGACAGTGGCAGCCCCGCAGCACTCCATACCCAGGAAAAAGTCACCGTTTCTGGGTTACTGAACTACCAGGGCTCCGTGGAGCTGGCCGGCTGCCGGCATAATTATAGTATATTTACAGTTTGAATTTTGTCACCCAAATTATATAACGGCTACCCTAAGTTCTTATAAAGCTAACGCTCGTGTCCAATTTCAATTTAATGCATTTTTGTGAATATGAGGGGTTTCGTTAGCTGCTGGTGTCCCTTAAATCCTATGGGTAAAGATCGCGGCTAGCTGCAGCTCCGTCAGGGCCTCTGCATTTGGTAGTCCAGTAACCCAGAAACGGTGACTTTGACGGGTATGGAGCGCTGCGGGCTTCCGGTCGTGACGGAGATCCATCTAGCTCACAGCGAGCCGGGGTCTGTGAAGGAGGACATGCCAGGCGGTGAGGCAGCACCGGCCGCTGTCACGTTAGCCTGCTGAGCTCCTGCTGAACTGTGACACACAGTCGGACAAAATTTGCAATTAGCCATACATTTTCGTAAAACAGCCCATATTTGACCTCTACATAGTTGATTTCTCGCATAAAAAAGTCTCATAAGTGAATTTAGTAATTCAATAGCAGACGAACAATGTATAAAATTGCGTGACCTAGATTCAGAAGACTTAACTGACCTCAGGTCAGTGGTTTAGCCTATGTAAATGTTGGGGCGTGACAAAGACTAGGAGTTGAGGAGTTGACGTCAACTTTTAGCTTTGTTGAGATTTGCACGTTTTGAGAGACAGGAAAGAGGTGTCAATGGGATTTAGAGGTTCTATGGATGTCCTATTTACCCTCCAAACTGTCGTTATTCAACTATGACAAGGTAACATTGGTTTTGCATTCTATAACCCCTTTAAAGAAATGTAAATGTAAATAGACTGCATTTATACAGCGCTTTTCAAGTCTTAATGAGTACTCAAAGCACTTGTACATAGTACAGGAACCATTCACCATTCACCATTCACCATTCACACACACACACACACACACACACACACACACACACACACACACACACACACACACACACACACACACACACACACACACACACACACACACACACATTTATACACTGGTGGCCAAGGCTGCCATACGAGGTGCCACCTGCTCATCAGATGAACATTCACACACATTTACACTCCAATGGCACAGCATCGGGAGCAATTCAGACTTTAGTGTCTTGTCCAAGCACAATTTGACATGTATACTGCAGGGGCAAGGGGATTGAACCACCGTCCTTCTGATTGGTAGATGACTGCTCTACCACCTGAACCACAGCCTTCATTTGTTTAGTATCATTTACAGAATATTTTTAATGAACCATTAGCATCACCTAATAATGGCACAACACACACACACACACACACACACACACACACACACACACATACACACACCATAATTTCCTGTGGTGTTAAACTGTGTGTGAGGATACAGGGCTTTAGGCTTATACATTTTTATGTTGTCATATTAACCAAAATTAATTTGATTCCTAACTGGTCTAGATTGCAAGGCTATATGACTGGAAACAAAAACTTTTAAATGATTGCAATATTATAAGAGTACATTACAGGCATATAACTTCTTCTTTAGGCTGGAGGGCCAAATATAGTCCTGACAAATCGCAACACTTTAAAAATACTTTATTATTTATTCTTGCCTTTGAAATATGACTATTGCAATTATTGTTGCAACCACTGACTTGAGTCACACAAAAGAATCCAGCAGCCAACCTACTGTATGTCTGAAAAAGAACAGAAAATATAATGACATTGATGGATGCTAATGTATGTATTTGGAAATATAAAACTAATAACGACAGAAATGAGTTATATTATAAGTATAAACTATGGTTTAAAAAGACTGGACCAGTTGGGCACCTCTGTCCGTAACCTCGCTGTCCACATTGTTTGGAGAGAGATCATGGACGTATTAAGAGAACTGGATACAGCGTCCGGCACAATGAGCTCATTCCAATGAGAGTTGCTCAAAAGTGCATAAAGCAGTCATGGAGCTTGAAAAATACCCAGAACTCCCGCGTTGACTGGCCCATGACATCACGATGGACGTGCGCACTAGCGACAGTTCGACGAGTTGTCGTAGCAACACTACTCGTTTATGAGCTTCTTTCCAGTGGAAACGAGTATACGCGTAGAACTCGTCGTAAATATTCACTAACATTGGGTTTTCATTGTTTTCATCGTTTAATGATTATCATATAAACGATGGATGTATAAAGAGAACAAAGATGATGTAATCATTATGTTATATAATCACTAGCTACCCATAGATTTATTTACGCTAGGTTAGCGGTAGCCCCGGTAGTTTGTGAACAGATGTTAATGTTACAGGCTTTACAGCATACAACCCTCGGATGTATTATAAGATAATGATGAATTACAGCGGTATAGCCATTATTATAGCTAAATGAATTCAGTAGAACCGTCATATGAGCATGCACAGTGCAGGGCGAAATGGGCGCAGTACTGTGTACAGTACAGTGCATGTTACATGTTTTTAAATATGACGGTTTAAACAAGGACCATTTGAATGTTCGGACTGGTAAGTTGATGTACCCCAAAAAACATTTGCCACTGAAATATAGACGTTTTTTTTGCCATGCAAAGTCTATGGGAAAAGTCTGTCTGGGCCAGAGTGTTGTGAGACATTGCAGTTCCTCCGTTGACCGCTAAGCCCATGGTTGGTTTCAGACATGGCGCTGTTCCTGATTTGTTTTTAGTTGACTTCCTTCTCGCTCTCTTTCTTTCTTATTACATTTAATTTCTGTTGCTCCATTATAGCTGCAGAAGGTAGGGTGCAAAAAGATGCCAGAATTTGAAGTAGAGTAAGACCTCTTCCTGCCAATAGGAGCGCCCTCTCTTCTCTGAAATGATCTGTGATTAGCCAGAGTCTCCCGTCACGGCTAGATTATCTAAAACTTAAAAAGAAACAGATCCAAGAGAAGGTGCAGAAGTCTAGTTTTCTCTCAGAAGACTTGAATTACAATATGCTGAAAGATTATTATGGAATTTTTGCCCAATGACGCAAAAAATAAAGTGACTACCGCAGCTTTAAATCCAATCCAGTTTGGACCAAGTTAATGCAATGATTGTCTTGTAGTATGATGTTGCTGTTCCAAGATCAAGATCTCACTCCCAATATCATGTCTGAAGCATTTATTTGCAATAACATTAACTTACTATAGGAGAGAAATAAAATTTCCCTTAGGAAACCAGTCTGGTAGAATACTTTTATACTCTTATTGAAATATTCAATATAGTCATTCTTTTGTCAATAACTCGTGACTCCAAGGAGATCAAGTTATATGGGTATGAGAGTTTATTAACATATCCATTCAAGAAACTTGGATCAGTATCCTAGTTTCTCCAACCAAACCCAGGTAAGGCATGCAGAAAATGATGTTTCCATCTCCTGCTTCACCTGAAAGGTGCAGAGATGTGGCAGATGTTAATCTATGTATGTCATCTTGTACGTGCTGCATTTCTGGCCATTGTTCCAAACATGAATATTCCAAGAATGAACATGAACACAGACCTTGTTTTTCAAGAAAGCCCACCAAATATGCAACCCATTTTTGTCATTGTACTATATGGATGCAAATATGCAGGTTTGGAAGTTTCAGGGTTTGCAAAGTGAATATTTAGCGACTGATGACAACGAATCAAATGTGATGAATTGCCATTGCCTTGAAATGTGGGACAGATACTATTTTGTGTCACTTTTCTTTTCCTACTGAAAAGACATAATGTATGAGGCTATGTCCACTGGGCAGGGCTACTTAGAGGCAGCAATAAACTAGCCCACTCCTGGTCTTACAGCAGGAATTAATCTATTTGTTCGTAAGAATATACTGGCTAAAAGCTTGCTTTGGGGCAGTCTAAGTGACTACTCTCTTTCAAGCTTTATTTGATTTTTTTGGTCTCTTCTTCATGTGCTCACTGCTTCTTTTCTCCTCTTCCTCCTTGATTTAAAACATTGTCCATACCTAGACAGTCCCCTGCCTTGCTAATACTGCAGGGTGTCACTGTGGGGGGGCGGCACACAGACTAATAGTCTTTGATTAGCCATATCCAAGAATATATCCATACATCCACTATTCAACACTTAATTTAGTTGAAAGCAACACATTAATTTGCCATTAATCCAAGTGCTGGGAATAGAATAAGGCTGAATAAATGACATTACCTTTTGAACAGTGTTGACCTTTCAATAGCATTTCAGCAATATTGTAAAGCAGCAATTCCTGCACTCTGAGGGTGTTAACATCACTTTGTTACTCATTTACTTTTAAATCAAACCCAAAATACATAAGGAGGTGTTCCCAGTGGAGGACAGACAGATTGAAGTCTGTATTCATTTCTTTGTACCTAATGATGGTAATTTTGCATACCAAACATTCTCAAGCCCACTCTGAAAGAAGCTACATCAGAGCAATTCCTTTACACCTCACCAAACATTTTGAATTAAAAAGGCAATTTACCACCAGTCAAATCCGAACATGTTTTTGATGCTTACAGTTTTTGTGTTGATGCTAGCCTGATGCTAAATCAGCCTTGATTTATCTATGTAATTTTATATGTACTTTTCTCGTGAATTGTAGATTATTATCAGAAGAATGTGATTCCATGTTATGTATTGTTGATTGCATTTCAGAAAAAAAGCAGTCTGAAGGGCATCATCAAAAGATGAAATTGCTGAAATCTGCTCCCACCAGGATGCCATTAATAAATGTTTCTTTCATGGCTCGCTTTTTGTGTTTCTCTGCTTTTGTCAGGACATTTTTTCTTCCTTCAGATGCTATCATGAAACATGCATAATTGGCATCCATCTCCTTCCCATAGGCTTCTTTCATGTGTTACTTAGGGATGGTTTCCTTATGGCCGTCCTGATGATTGAACTGTTAGAAATGGATTCGCCATAGTGGCAGTTTAGTATGTATGCTTCATGTAGAACTGATCAATTTGCAAATGATTTCAAAAGGAAATGCCACATAAGAATATGTGTTAGAAGTGATAATCATACAGAAAAACACGATGCGTAGAAATGCAAGATGCAAATACACGTCACATCAAAAACCTGTGATTACATCTAAAAGGAGAGATATTCACTGCCTTTTCCCAGCCTGCCTGTGCTTCTCTAACGATGTGTGTTTTTTCACACCTTATCATTGCCTTTGCATGCGTCCTGCTATTATGACTGATTGCAGGGCCAAAGAAAAGAGGAAATCAACAACATCTCATCTGCCCCGTCTGTCGCTCTGCTACCTCATTTCTTTGCCTGTTTTCCACATGCTTAATACAAAGCACGCTTGTCACTCTATGCAGATTTGAGAATGAAGGCGCTGCAGGATGCTGGCTCTGTCAGTTTTTGTTAGATTCATGACATCTTTTAGGGAATAGGTGCTGAATATGCCGTACGTTGTGCATGCAGAGTTTGTTCATGTGGCTGCACAATGCAATCTGGTATTGAGGTATGGTGAGTGTATTCAGTGAAACTATTTACACTAAAGTGTTATTGTCGTTGTTGAAAAACTAGCTACAGTTTGAAAAGTTTAATGTTGCTGCTTTTGTGTACCACCTTTGCTGCTTTATCATGTCCAACAGATTTTAGATATATACAGGTATAGCAGAAGAAAGCTGTTCTTCCCTGTTTTTAAGTGATTCATTCAAACCATCGTTTTTTTTTTCATATCACCTCCATGTAATTTCAAGATTCAAAATGTCTGAACCAACTACAGTGTATTAAATACTATAATTTAAATATATACAATACAAAAGTGACGCTTGGTCAGGTGCCTTTGGCGTTTGTTATTGACGCAAAAAATCTCCTTAAGAGGATTTCGCGGCCTTTTTTTTTAGATTGTTGCGGCCCAAAATGCCTGATTTTGGGGGAGCTTTTGTAAAAAATTGCGATTAAAAGTTGCAATGTCTTTTGTATTTTTGTTGAAACAAAGTTGCAAGAGACCGTGAAAATTGCAAAAGAAGTTGTGATTTATTTTGAATACTTGTTTTGGGGAGAATAAAATTACTCTGGGCTGAGTTTTCCTAGTAACCAAATTTAAGAAAAAAAAATTATAATTTATTGACTGAATCAAATTTCAACATATGTGTCAGTGGCTTGTTGCTCTTTACATTGTTAGTTAATTTCCTAACTGGCCTAGCCTTTTTTATATTACCTAAAAAAACTAACAGTTTTAGGCTACAAGGTTTTCAACCTGCAGGGACGATATTCATGATATATTGTTGAATACATTCAGCATGGGCAGTCACATGTGCTTATACGGTATGTTTGTGGCTGTGCCTCCTCGCTGTAGTTGAACCGTCAGAACCGCTCTCTGAAGAGGAAGAGCATGATGCTGCTGCCCCTCCTCGGCCCAGAGGCCATCGCTGAGATCAGCCTGGACGATGAAGAAGAGAACGAGAGTGAAGAGCTACATGCAGCTAGCATGGTCTGCCTCTCTGCCCAGTGCCAGACCACCATCTCAGGTGTGTAAAGTGCCAACAAATTTAAACTAGTCATTTGTTAGTCTTGCATTGCCAGACCTTCCTCCACAGCGCTGCGGAGGAAGGTCTGGCTAGTCCACACAGCATTCCTGGATGGGAGAAAAACGTGCTCTGGTTTATTGGCATTTCTTTAAACCAATTACAATCATCTTGTGTATCTTGTGAAAAACGTGCTCTGGTTTATTGGCATTTCTTTAAATCAATCACAATCAACATGTGTATGTTCAAAAGTAGTTTTAGTCGTGCAACAGAACAGCAATAACATGCAGAGCAATCCCAGAAGTGGAATGTCGTGGATATAGACCAGTCATTTGTTAAGTGCTAAACTGTGCATTGCATATTCATGAAGTAACAATAACTACATACACTATGTTCAGTGAGTGAGGCTTGGTGAAGCAGCACTCACTCACCTACTTCCCTACCAATCCAGCTGTCTCTGGGAAATGTCATGGTCACTTCCTTAAGTCAGTAGGTAATTATACCTGAGGTGATAATGGATGATGCTTTTCCCATCATGTTGTTGAAGGCTGTTGGCATTATAAGGGACAGACAATCATACCATTTGGAAATGATACACTCTGATGCAGAAGATGACTGAATGCATTAATAAGTTGACTTGCTCAAAGATTGTGGTCTTATTTTGTTGCATAATTGCATGTTAATGGACAGTGCCAGGGTTGGGCAATATGTTAAAATTGTCAACATATTGTCAGTCCGAACCCCCCTTAAAAAAAAAAAATATGCTGGCTCTGCACGCTGTCTCTCTCTGCCGTTGCTGAGTAGTCTTGCATAGCCAGACACACACTGTTTTAGAGCTTTGCAGCGGCTCTGACTCCTTCTGCACGCACAGACTATTAAATTAGCAAAATAAAATGACAAAAATTGGCAAAAAAAAAACACAAACCATTAAATTTGCAAAATCAAATGACAAAAATCGGCCAAAAAAAAACAACAAGCAGTGATGTACTCAGCCAACCGGCTGGTAGCCGATTTATTCCTCCAATCGCCCAATCCCAATGGGCAGCTAGTCAAAGCACTTCCTGCCAGGGAACACACACATTTTCATTTAATGGGAGAGTTTTATCCATCAGAATACTTGTCCTACTTAACAAAGGGCATTCCATCCCTCCCCAAAAACAATTCCAGGTGTCAGCGACCTTTTTCTGCTTAAGTACCCTCATAAATGCCTCAGCCTGGTCCTGCTGTGAGCTGCGTTGTAGTAACAGGTGTAATCTCTGTGTAATTTCAAAGATTTCAGAACTAAAGTGTTCCTTGAATTTCCTCGGCAAACAAATTTGAACATTTTATGCAGTTTACACATGAAGCAGATGACTGACGTTCCCACAAAAACTCTGTTGGTGCTGCTATTGTTTTTTTTATTAAATGTCACACTATATTCTTTCACATTATATTTCATTTTGCAATCACATAAAGTATAACAAAGAAATAAATGAATGGTGGTTGCAGTATATTCTCCAATGTTCTCGTCTTTTCACTGCTGCTCCGGGGTAAACATATACTAAATATTCACTATCTAAAAGCAACACAAATCTTGTATTTGATCACATGCTGTGGACTGTGATATTAGTTTATAGGTCAGTCACACTATTCATACAGCCAAGGGTTATCGTTAACTTTGATCGATTTGGTCAGGTGACAACAATGTCACCCAAACTCTTACCCTCAGGGTTTTTAGTTTTTAGTATTTTTAAGTATTTATGTATTCTCTTGTATGATTATTATTGACTATGGACTGTTGTATGTTGTGTCTAAATGTGCCTGAACAAATGAAGTTCCTTCATGGGAAAAATAAAGTTAATTTGATAGATATATAGATATATATTTTTTTTTAAACATCCAAGGTGACAAAAAGAATCACAAAGAACGAGTCCTTCACCCAATATGAGCTTAAAACTGCTTTGATTTTCTTTGTTTCAGAGCTACAAAATAAGTTGGACAAACACCCAGCTGTCACTGATCTTGAAGCAGTGAGAGAACAACTGAGGGAAACCAGGGAAGAAGTAAGTGCACTGTTTCTGTCACTTGGATTCTATACACAATACATGTTTGCTCATAATAAATCTATGTCAATGGCAAGGCTACCAAATTGTTGAGAGCGTGTTACTGAAGAGGAGGTCTCTCCTCTTCCTTTGTTGTTTGAAGTCGTGCACCCAGCTGGGCTTGGATGTGGATGTGTGTGTGGATGTCCACCTGTTTTACTAAGCCAGCAGCAAAATTCAGATTAATTGCAATTATTGCTGGTAAATGCAACGTTTCTATCATTCCGGCATGATTTTAGCCTTTCATCACTGCGACTCATCAGTAACGACAACAGAGTTACGTGTAAGCAACAAATAAGATAACAATCCCCGTTAGTGGATGTTTGTCTGTGTCGCATCATGTTTGCGCTGGTTAAGTGTTGTGTTTGTGTCTATCCTGTTGCTAAACCAAAATCAGTGTGCTGCCAATTAAGATCTGGATCCGAGGATATCACAAAACATGGTTCTTTGCCATGGCTGTTGATATGTCTATGTGTAATTGTTGTCTGGCTCTGTGTGTATTTTTCTTTTTATTTCTTCTTTTGAGTAGAGCTGCTCAGGAACGCAAAATGAATTTCAATGTAAACTGACAATAAAGTTGTATTGTATTGTATTTGACAACAGTAGCTAGCATACCCAGCTGCTGATTCTGAGAAGAATCCAGTGGCTGGACACGACTTTGGCATGGTGTAAGAGGGCAATGGGTGCCGTGCACATGTGTGCTTTGTTTCCAAATTGTCGTCAGTGTTCTGCTCTGCGTCTCGCATCTTGGATGAGAAGAGAAATAGACTGAGCTGCAACAAGTCAGAGATGCTTATCTTTGTAAAGAGAAACATGCAGAAGTAGTAGGCTTGAGGTGATTTTCTTTTCCTTTTATCATTAATATTCAGTAGAGAAGGCCCACTGTATGGGAAAGCTTTTTACCTAAGTAGAGAGGCCCATGTTCCAGCCAACTGTTAGTTTGTGCTTAATGGAAACACAAGAGGTGAAAGATATTTATATTTGATTTATTAATTATGTTTATATATATATATATATATGTATTTTTTTTATATATTTACATTTCATTGAATGACCTAAAAACAATTCAAGTAATTGTTTTATAATGATGGCACAAAAGGGGGAATAAATACAAAAAAGGCTGTTATTTTAAACATCGGTATCGGCCCAACATTTCACAATCATCCCTACTTTTTGTGCTATTTTCCTCAATGTCCATTGTCGCAATGGAGAAAGGATTTGTTGTAAGGTCTCGGGAGTTAATTAACACAAAGCCGTGCAGCCGGCTGCCAATTACCAAAAAAGGACGTAGGCCTACCTGAAGCCCAGTGAACTTTTGGTGGCGCTATCTCAGCTCCTGCACTGTCCACTTACAACGTGGTTGGCTGGTTTCCCTTTTGCGTCGCCAACCGCTCACTGAACGCTCACAGCTCTGCGTTGATTTCAGTTCATGTAGGTTAACAAATAGATGGAGACAGAAACTAACCAAACTACTCTTTCTTGCATCTCCTTCTTTCTCCTCTCTCTCTCTTCCTCTTCTCACTTACTTCTTGACATTCAGCAACCAATCAGAAAGACAAAGACCATGGTAGTTTTCTCTCTGAAGAGGTTAGTCTGGACTCTTGCCAGACTGTCAGTATGTTAGTTTGGGACAGCACCACTAATGTGTGACAGTGGATTCTTCCTAATCTCTCCCGGTTTCCAAGTGCTGCCTCAACAAGGCTGCATTTCAGATGCTATTTGCCCAGCATTTTAAACGGCCATACCAGTTAGATATCGTTTTTTTTTCTTCCCAATACTGATTCCAATACCTGAACTTGTGTATCGGCCAATACTGAGTACCCATCCGATACCAGTGTGTTAAAAAATATGTCATAGCAGGTTTAATTAAAAAACTTAAAGAAACTATTTAGCTTTATATAAACGTTAATTAAACTCTCATGAAGTGTTTGGTTTGTTCATTGGCTGTCATGAGACAGTTATAATTTTGTCATGAATATTTTTCCTTGAGTAGAAGGAAGTGAAACAACTTGGACTTGTCATAAAGATGTCATAAATGCTCTTATAACGGTGTCATAAATAATTCCCTTAACCAATTGGACCCATTTGGATTTGTCATTAAGATGTGCAGTTTGACCAGTTGGACTACAGCGAATACAGTACCGAGGTGATTTAGGTAGTTTTGGACAGCCTAAAGCTAATGTTACTTGTTGCTAAAGTAACTGGTAACTGTAGTTAGCTGCCAATAGCTAGTTAGCTCAGTTAGCAGGACAGCTGACTCAGCCCCAGTGTGCAGGAGCCAAGGAGGTTTGGCTCTTGGCACCTCAGGGCTGAGTCAGCTGTACAGCTAACCAAGCTAAGTAGCTAACCGCAGCTAACTCAACAGTTAGCGGTTACTTTAGCAAGTCAAGATAGTCTAAACCGCGAAAATGTTTAAAACGTTTTCTGTCCAAAACTCATTAAATCACCTCAATACTGTATTCACTGTCATCAAACTGGTCTTAGAACTTTTATTACATCTTAATGACAAGTCCAAATGGGTCCACTTTACTTGAGGTCAAGGGAATTATTCATGACACCGTTATAAAGGCATTTGATAGGGAAATCAAACGGAGCCCTGCGGAGCTCAGTCAGGGCAGCGGCATTTGGTTGTCCAGCAACCCAGAAACAGTGACTTTGCGCCGGCCGCAGAGCCCCGCGGGCTGCCGATATCTCTGTGCCCGAGTAGCAGTGCTTCGGCTGTAGCCTACTTCCACCCAATATAGTCACACGTCAATATCTGCATAGGAAATTGTCTAGTCTTAATCGGCATTGCTATTTTTACTTGTTGTGAATACGCAGGCCACAAGAAGTAATTCGATTTTGTTTTTGTTGTTGTTGGGTCACTTTTACTCACGACATGCTAACGGCAACAAAGGATTTAATTCATTACGCTAAGCTAAGCTAGCGGTGCCGGCGCCAGACTAAGACAATGCATGCACTGAGACAAAAATTTGTTTGCCCACCTATATAAATATAGAGGAGAAGGTGAATAACCCTATTTCAACAAACTGTGGCATATTCCTTTAAGGTTAAGGAAAATATTTATAAATGGTCTCATGACAGCCAATTTAAAAACCAACCACCACTGACAGTTTAATGTAATGTTAACCCAAAGCCAGATAGTTTCTTTGATTTTGATAATTATGCCTGCTGTGACATGTTTATGACAAGTTATGTTGTCTAGGTTAATGTCAAGTTGCCATAACACAACAATGCCAACTTTGCATTAAAAGTGTCATAATTTACCAAATTACAATGCCAATGACAACAGTCAGAAACATTCATAAAGACGTTTTAATGACATGTGTCATGTCACAGTTATGACGGTGTCATGTCAGTCTTATGCACACTCCTTCAAATAAAGTGTTACCAAATCGTCTTTGTCATCTCCATTTTAACCATGTCAGTGATTACTATAAAAACAGAACTCGTAACATTATCTGTATTGTTTCTCTACTTTACATTTGCAGCTGCTGAAAGAGAAACAGGATAACACTGTTTTAATTGCTGAGACGCTGCGGCAAAAGAAGCTCCTGGGGAAATATAACAGAGGTTGGTGAAGGGGGGCGGGGGGGGGGGGTGGTGCACATGGTTAATGTGGTCTTCATATTTTAGAAACACTACCACTAATAAGCTAATGTAAAAAAACATGGATACTACTCACGATCACGGTGCAGCTGTGGCTCAGGTGGTAGAGTGGTCGCCTACCAATCAGAATGTCAGTGGTTCGAACCCAGTCTAAGTGTCCTGAATTGCTCCTGAGACTATGCCATAGGATTGTAAATGTGCGTGAATGTTTATCTGATGAGCAGGTGGCACCTTGTACGGCATGTAGTGTATGAATGTGTGTGAATGGTGAATGATTTGTGTACTATGTAAAAGCGCTTTGAGTATGTGATAAGACTAGAAAAGCCCTATATAATACATTCCATCTTATTTCCTTATACCAGGGTATCACATTCATTGATTGTTGATAGACTTCATGTTGCATTTTTATGGTAAAAGACATGAAAGACCCAACATGGAAATCTTTGTCCAGTGTCTCAGTTTGCTGTGGAGGAATATGAGGCCTTACAGGACACCGTGAACCTGGAGAGGGACCTGAGGACAGAGGCAGAGAGCTTTGCTAGAGCGGTAAGTTAGCCCTGCATGTTCCTCTTTTATTCCCGGTATGATGATTTCCATTATGCTGTTTTGTCCCTTGCAACAATGTGTCCTGACAGTCTTCCATAAGGGGAAATAACCCTTTTTTTTTCTTGTGGTCCTTTTTTTTCAGATGGTGGTTGAGCAAACAAAGCTGAAGAGACAGAGTCAGATCCTGATGCAAAGCTCCTCGCCTAGTCAAGCTCTACAGGAAGCCCTCAGCCAGGTCACCGGACTGACCCAGGAACTGGAGACACAGAGGCTGAAGCACCAGAGCCAGGTCCGTGCACACAACCATGCACAAACTAGACTAATGTATGGATGTCACATCACACAAATAGTTGCAGTTCTTAAGTTCTTGGCTGGGTATGATGGACATGGAAGAGTGAGGTAATACAACTGAACTGAACTACAGAATGCAAGCTCTTCAAGCATGTGGAAGTAAGGCCTCACGATGGGACGTCCACATTTGTCTCCTCATAAAAATCTCATAAGCACTTCTAATTTGGGGACTTTTCCTTTTTCGTTCCAATTACATTCTCAATGTGCAGTTCTAAAAACAACACACAAACCCAAATTTGAGGCAGTGGAGGAGCCAAACGGTTCTTTTTAGGAAATATTTAAAACAACGTCGTGGTGTGGCCCAACAGGCAAAAATATCCAGTCTCTGGCTCTTTCACCACTTACTGCTAAATAAGCACCAAGCTTACAAGTACGACACACTTCATTCAGAATCATATCTAGTGGGCATTTTGTCTTTATTAAATAATTTCTGATAGTGTTCTTAAAGTTATCAATCAGCAGAACTTAGGGGATTGTTGTTTGTTACCAACATGTGGCCATATAATCTAAAATAAGCCTCTAATGGTCTTATGAGAAAAAATGCTGTTCATTAATTTCCCTGATTAAAACAAACTTGGAATAGAAAAGCAACAGGGAACAGCAAATTAAAATACTACTACTGACATTAACAGTATTGGATTCTAGCATGTGCAAAAACAGTTTTCAAGAAAAAACAAGTAGTGGAAAAAATGATCAGGTTTTAGTCGTGTGAACATGATTTTAGCCATCTCAGTTGGGATATTTTGGTGTTCTCAACTGGCAAAACGAATCAACGTGAGGAAGAAAACACACCAGTTAGAGGAAACTGCTCAGGACAATCTTTTAGTGGAGACATGTTGAGACTCTGGATCACACAACGTCTTCATGACTTATGATTCATTCTGCAGTTCAAACATGTCTGACGAGATGTGTAAGAATAGTATTCATCTTTTCATCTTTTGAACTGGAAATAACTATGGAGGAAAAAAAAAATACATGTACTGGGAGCAAACACTAAACTCAAGATCTTGAGGGAGTTTTTCCTCGCCACTGGAGTTTTTCCTCGCCACTGGAGCAAACACTAAACTCAAGATCTTGAGGGAGTTTTTCCTCGCCACTGTCGCACTAACTGCTTGCTCTTGGGGGAATTACTGGAATTGTTGGGTCTTTGTAAATCTGTCTGTAAAGTGTCTTGAGATGACTCTTGTTATGATTTGATACTATAAATAAAATTGAATTGAATATAGCCACAATTATACATGATTAAACACAGAGCTTTCAGGACGGCGAGCAAAGTTGACTTTGAGGCGAAAACAAAATACTTTCACAGATCTCGAGTTTGTGACATGGAGGGAAAAAAACAACAACAAAAAAAAATTTTAAAACGAAGAAATAAAAAGTAATCAATATGGATATGCTGGACTTTTGTGCTGCTTATGGATGTTCGAACGAAAGAAAAACAGCAAGGGATAACATTTCACAGGTGAGAATGTGTTTTATGATATATTCCGCCTTTGACCTGCAATCGGAGCTCCGGCAGCGGCGGGAGGCGGAGAGTTCCGTGGCCGGCGGCAGCGTCAGGAACACAGCTTCGCTTCACTGCTGCGCCGGTCCCCCGGTCATGTTTCGTCGTCCACAGTCCGAGTCCCACCAGACTCCTTTTAAGAAAACTGTGATTTAAACTTCAGCAGGCTGTGACAGTCCACTTGGCTCAATCCTGGTACTGGTTCTGCCGGGCTTCCCTTCCCTCCAGCGGGCCCAGCAGTACGGCGTGGGCCTCCAGCTTCTTGGTGTCGGTTTTGGTTCCTAGGAAGCAGGCAGTGAGCTCCAGATCCTGCAGCCGCAAACGGACTCTGCTGCCCCGCACTGCAATAGCTCCTCTCCGTCCGCCTGCCACCGGCAAAGGCAATGGAACTTTCCGCCGAAATCTACGTACAGGTCGTCCTGGACTACGTGGAAGATCCTCTCGATCACCACTCTGTCTTTGGCCGTTCCCATCTGGATTAGCGAGGACCGGCGCAGCAGCGAGGCAAAGCTGTGTTCCTGCCCGGGGGAAGAGAGGCTGCCGTAGGCCACGGAGCTTTGCCTCACTGCTGCGCCGGTCCCCGCTGATCCAGATGGGACCGGTCAAAGTGGTGATTGGGAAGATCTTCCACATAGTCCAGGACGACCTGTATGTTGATTTCGGCGGAAAGTTCTATTGCCTTTGCCGGTGGTCGGTGGCCGGCGGCGGGGCTGCAGAGTCCGTCTGCGGCTGCAGGATCTGGAGCTCACTGCCTGCTTCCTGGGAGCCAAAACCGACACCACGCTGCTGGAGGCCCAGGCCGTACTGCTGGGCCTGCTGGAGGGAAGGGAAGCCCGGGAGAACCAGTACCAGGATTGAGCGGAGCAGACACATTGTCACAGCTTGCTGAAGTTTAAACCACAGGTTTCTTAAAGGGAGTCTGGCGGTACTCGAACTGTGGACGACAAAACACGACCTTGGGACCGGCGCAGAAGCGAGGCGAAGCTGTGTTCCTGCCCGGGGGAAGAGACGCTGCCGCCGGCCACGGAAATCTCCGCCTCCCGCTGCCATCTCATCATCAATGAACCTAGGGGTTAATAACATATGTGTACCGAGTCGACCGTTCTCTGGGACATGTCTTCATGCTAATCTACTGTGTCACTAGCTTGAAACAAGCTAGTGCAAACCGGTGGTTAGCTTATAACGCTAGTCTTCGGGGCAGAGGGTAAATCGGTATTTCTACACCACTAACAAGGCTCAAAATAGCACCACACTTCCACGGTAGCATAATGAGGGTCCCTACATGTAAACTCAAGCATTGAGAACTTTGTAAGTGTACAGACAGTTTATTAAAAAGATAGTTTATAAGTTATAGTTTATGTATACAAGCAGGCGCCATCTTGGGAAAACAGTCATGACCAGTCGAACGATGAACGCCGTGCTTGAGCTGTTTCTGGTTACTGGTTGCACGGCGTTCATTTCAAGAGATTATAATTTTGAGAATTGGGTACATTTCCAATTATTTACTTTTCCACATCAAGACATAATCTTTTAAGAGAGAATCAATGCCTCTAAGAAATGGATCATAAAGATGTCATAAAGTTTGATTTCACTCTCAAATGCTTTGGAATTATCATTAAGATGTCCAGTTTGATCAGTGTGGAGACAGTGAATGCAGTGCCGAGGTAATTCACGGAGTTTTGGACAGATAACATTAGCTTTAGGCTAATGTTACATGTTGCTAAAGAAACCACTAACTGTAGTCAGCTGCAATTAGCTAGTTAGCTCGGTTAGCAGTACAGCTGACTCAGCCACAGGGTGCAGGAGCCAAACCTGGAAAGAAAACCATCTCGGTAGTGTATGCATGTCTCAAACCTGGCTCCAGTTCCACGGTAAGTCTCAGAGGCTGTGTTTGGTCCAGGTCCGGCGACTTTGGCCGTTTTCACTGGAAGCTCACAGTTCCGACAGAGTCAGCTAACCTACTAGCATGGTGGATCAATGCAACGCACATTCAGCGCAGTGGGCTACTGTAAACGCTAATCAATATCCACTTTGGGTGTCAGAATATAATCCATTAATTTACTTTTCCACATCAAGATATACACTTTCATGAGAGAATCTAAGAATTATTTTTCCCCCTACCTCTAACCTGTAGTGCCTCTAAATCATATGCATCAAAACACTAATTATTTAGCTGGTTAATTACACAGGGGGGAAATGACTGCTGAGTTATCACAGGCCATGACAGTAAAACCTAGGGGCCATGACCTGCCAGATTAATAATTAAAAGCAGCGGCGTAGCCTCCAGCTTCCTCCCACCTCCTCTTGCACTGATGGATAAAATTAGAGCTGAGTGGGATAACTGATCTCTCCTGGTGCCGGGGTGGAGGTTAGCCATACCCTTCATTTGAGGAACAATTAAAACCCTGGTTAAGATACTGGGGTTGGGAAGTGGATGACTGAATGTCAACTGGCAGCAACCCAATGCTACTTATCAGAAATCACCACCGCAGGAGCTGCTGCTGCCACAGCAGCACACAATGCTGCAGAGCTGCTCCTTTTCCTGCAATGTTTAGCTTATGATTGTACATGAACATTTATCACATTTTAGCTCCTTATAGTTATATTCCTTTTAATCATATATTCAGGGTGCAATTGTGTGCCTCTGCTGAATTATTTGTATCCTCCAGTGGGGACAAAATGTATCTAGTGCTACTTCACCAATACTGTAGACCATATATTATATACCTAAAATAGAAGTATTAAAAACTTAGTAAAGGGCTGTAACGTGAACACAAGGATCAAATCTGAGCAGCAGTTGCTGGTTGGATTTAGCTGCTACAGAGCTCCAGGACGCCGGCTACCAGCAGCAGTTGTTTAGCCGCCAACAGGTGACTGTGAGCCGGGCACAGGCACCGCCAGATGACGCTCCTTTCAGGGGCCGTGGTGGTGGAGTTTAGCCAGAACAAGTGAGCGTCACGCAGCGATGACACCAAAACCACTCGTTAAGTTTCGAAAATAGATGGTGGTTTGGATTAAAACACTCCTGAGGAACGAACAAGCGTTTTCTGGGTGAAAGTATTTTGTTTTCGCCTCAAAGTCAACTTTGCTCGCCGTCCTGAAAGCTCTGTGTTTAATCATGTATAATTGTGGCTATATTCAATTCAATTTTATTTATAGTATCAAATCATAACAAGAGTCATCTCAAGACACTTTACAGACAGATTTACAAAGACCCAACAATTCCAGTAATTCCCCCAAGAGCAAGCAGTTAGTGCGACAGTGGCGAGGAAAAACTCCCTTTTAGGAAGAAACCTCGGACAGACCCAGGCTCTATATAACGAAGGGCTCTATATCCATGGTATTGAAAGGGGGATTTAACAATAAGCTAATTGAGGGTCCATACGGTACAAGCCCTTTGTGGTAAACATTGAGTGTGTGTCCATCCGTTGTCAGATGAAGCAGATGGAGGACAGGCTGCGGAGCTGTGAGCCTCAGAGGGAGCTGACAGCATTGAGGCGTAAACTGGAGCTCATGGAGGAGGAGAAGAGAGAGTACAGAAAAAAATGCTCCAAGGCTGAAGTGGAGGTCAAGGATCTCCGGGGTGCAGGTGAAGACATGTTTGGAAGTGTAAGCATAAGACACACTGTGGGGTATTACACTGTACGCTATAGAGGACAATGCAGAATAGAACCGTATAGGGCAGTGATCTTCAACAGGGGGTCCAGGACCCTTAGGGGGTCCTCAGAGTTACTGGATGGGGGGCCACAAGTTATTGTTTATTCACTTAAAAACAAGTTCAAAACTTAATGTCTAAGAATATACATAAACATGAGTCCAACATATTATTAGCAAAGATAAATCGGCCTATTTGTGATTTGTTTTTTAATGTACACAACGTTGATAGAGGTAAAGTAGTAGCCACCCACAGATACAGTCAAGCTTAAGGATTCACTGTGCTACATGTATGTTTAACATTAAAACATGATTCATAAATATATGAATGTCAATAATTATTTGAATAGCTTAGTGTTGTATGCAACACAAAAAGGCTGCCCTACATGTGACTGTAGACCCAGTTTAATATACAACTCAATTTCATACAATATGTAGTGTGTGTGTGTGGGGGGGTGTCAGCTAAGGGGTCTTTGGCCTAAAAAAAGTTGAAGACCCCTGGTATGGGGGGACCACTGTGTGTGGGCTACACCAATGGCAACAGGCCCCGTTTGGTGTAACACATGATTCAGGAAGACCATTGGTTGTTCCTCAGAGTTTCCTTCTCTGTTCTCGGTTCTGTTGCTGTGGGTCTATTCTAACTGGATGGGTTTCCCTGGCCAGTTGAGGAGCTTCAGAAGAAGCTGCAGGCAGCTACCAACCCGCCCCCAGCTCCAGCGCCTCCCCCTCCCCCACCACCTCCACCCCCTCCAGCCCCAGCTCCAGCCTCCAACCCGCTCAGGTTTGATCACACACACAATATGCTCTGTACATCACAGTCCCAATCAGGAAAGGCTTAATTGCCAATGCTATGTTTACACGTGGCCGGCTATTTTCATAAACAGACATTTCAACCTCTCCGTTTTCACTGCCGTCAAGAGCATTGCCAAACCTGGTGGTTTAGCCAATCAGAATCCCAAAAACAGCAACGAATCACTTCCTCGACTGCCTAAACCTCCGTTTGTCTCAGTTTACATGCAGACGTGCAAACGAATATTTCCCAAATCTCCACTCTGGCCGGAGTTTTTAGAAAGACTCGGTTTCAGAGGACAATTCGTTTGTGTGAAAACGAAGGACACAAACAACGGGAAATGTCTCGGTTTTCACTTGAAATTTCACTTGCAACTGTTTACCACATTTTGGATGGATATCTAAAATCTCATTGTAAAAAAATATTTTGTATAAGCACCAATATTCAACCTGACAATATTGTCGCAATATCGATGTATTTGGTCAAGAATATCGTGATATCGTTTCTCCACATAGACCAGCCCTAACATGCAAAACCAAAAGCTAACGTATGATTAAAACCTTTATTTGTTGCTAAAACCTTTACAAGAACGTCGGTTAATTACGCTGACCAAATCAATACCAGTAAGCTCTTTGGGGATCCTGTGACAACTGATCTTCATGTGTGCCTCCCCCTGCAGCGCGCTGTTGTCATTGATCCGAAAGAGAACAGACATCAGTACCGACATCCCACTGGTGGTCCAGGACTCAGCCAAGACACCAGGTACACATCAAGCATCCACAACATGTTTGTTATATATATTATCTGATGCAGGTCTTTGTTTGATGTGCTAAAGTAATGCAGCAGTATAACTACAGTATACACAGTAAAGGCTTTAGCACCTGCAGTTTAAGAGTTGTTTTATAGTTAACTACTTCTACAACAGCACAAACACAAAGCAGATTCTGAAACAACAAAGAAACAACAAGCAATGCTTTATAACCTGTCTGGCACGTTTTGAACACGTTAGTGACAATGAGCAAGAAATGGAAGAAAGCAAGAAGTCAAAGGAGAAAGAATGAACAGAAGAAGAACCCAATTAAATAGACCTTTTTCACAGCAGACATGTTGACTTGTCATAGTAGGAAAAGCACAGCTGAAATTGATAACCTTAACGATGGCTCAATTCCGTCAAGTGTCCCAGTAAGATATTTCAGTGAGTCAGCCAAATGCACAAAATAAAATTTTCCCCCCTCAAAAAAACAAAAAATTTCCCCTAAAAAAAAAAAATAAATCTCCGAAGTGGAATGCAGCCATCAGTAATGGTTTAATACCAGGACCTCTCCTAAGTGGAATGCAGCCATCAGTAATGGTTTAATACCAGGACCTCTCCTAAGTGGAATGCAGCCATCAGTAATGGTTTAAAACCAGGGTCTCTCCTTAGTGGAATGCAGCCATCATTAATGGTTTAATACCAGGGTCTCTCCTAAGTGGAATGCAGCCATCAGTAATGGTTTAATACCAGGACCTCTCCTAAGTGGAATGCAGCCATCAGTAATGGTTTAATACCAGGACCTCTCCTAAGTGGAATGCAGCCATCATTAATGGTTTAATACCAGGACCTCTCCTAAGTGGAATGCAGCCATCAGTAATGGTTTAATACCAGGACCTCTCCTAAGTGGAATGCAGCCATCAGTAATGGTTTAATACCAGGACCTCTCCTAAGTGGAATGCAGCCATCAGTAATGGTTTTGAATACACCTGTGCTTTTCCTACTATGACATGTCAACATGTCTGCCGTGAAAAAGGTCTATAGAGACCAATAATTCCCCTGCAGACCTGCTCAGCTGAAAGACTTTTCCAAAAAGTGACTCCCCCCCTCGCTGGGAGACTTACTTTGCCATGAAGAAGCAGCGTTCAGTTTTTATACACCTCATATCTTGAACAAACAAACCTGGCTGTACTCTCAGTTCTTTAAAATCAAGGCTGGAGACTTTTCTTTTTGATGCTGCCTTTTTTTTTAATATTAATTGTTCACATCTTACACTGTAATGTAACTTTTATTCTTGTATTTCATACCTGTTTTCAAGGACGTCATTAGGCCTATTTTAGGGGGGCTCAAGCTACCCCAAAATGTTCCTAAGCCCCCCTAAATAATAATAAGAACAACAATAACAATTTGATTTATCCTCATTCATATTTATCCGCAACAAATTATATATATATATATAGCTACAAAATAGCCGAAAAGTCAGAAGTTAGACAGAAGTACAGAGAGTCGTTTTGCTATCAAGATGATGCACCGTCTGGTTGCATTGGTGTGAACTGGCAGCTTTCAGAGTGTTGTGAGTAACTGGAGGATTCATCTCGTCTCGTCGCTACTCTTTGGTCTGAACTCGCTATGCACCCTCCCCCCCTAACGGTGAAAGGAAGATTGATTACACCTAGTGTGATGCAGAGTGAAATTATAAGTTGTTTTTAATGACCTGCTTACCTTTAGCTACGTTTTCTTGAGGTAAAGGAAAGGGGATATTTTGGTTTGCTATGGAAAACTAAAGTCTAGCTAGAGTGAACGAGGGAAATACAATAAATGGTTAACTTAGCAAGCTAATCACAACTCTTTATTCATTGCCAATAATATAGCCTATCTATATAGTAGGAATATTCTAAAACAATATCAATCCCCATAGAATGTTGTTGTCACTGAAAACTAAAGTCATAGGGTCCCTGTTAATGCTATTGTACCACTGTATGCTTCAATTCACTGAGCAGATGAGATGGATATTGGAAGATATTTCAGCAGAGAGAAAGAGAAGCAGGAGATTGGCAGGGCAGTTGATTCTGATTGAGGTCAGTAGTGGTCTATAGGTCTAAGGATTGTTTTGTAACAATAAGCATTTGCTGGCAGGTCTAGGTACTATGCATAGCCTAAACTAAATTATTTCATTATATTTATTATATATGCTAGCTATATTCGAACCAATTTCACTTTCTTCATTCATTGGCTGTGATAAATTAAATAAATATGTAGATGTTGCCTAAATGTAGGCTAGGCTAAAGAGGAGCACATGGCCACACATACACACGTGAAAATAAAATGAAAGCAATCCTACATACAGTACATACAGTATATACAGTAATCATTACTCCAAATCTTTTATTCCTTCCACCATCAGGTTATTGTATTTAGACAGTAGCCACTTTAAATAGGAGCCGTATTCATATCTTACATGATAAAGTATGCAGTGATGCCTATTTTTTTCTTTTTCTTGTACTGCTATTTGTCATATTTGTTTAACTTACCAACGTATTATCTGTCTGGCCTCTGTTTGTCAGTTTATGGACATTTTGGATGTTGTTTCATGTGACCAATTTGCATTTCGAAGTCATGAAATTAGGATCAGGGTTTTTTTTATCTTAAAGGATAAGACAGAAGGAACAGAGTAGAAATGGAAGAAGAGAATATGTCTGTCACTTTTGACTTGTTAACATATTGGTTTCTTGACTGGTGGTTGACATAAGTGGAGCTCTAATACAGTAACGAAAGAAGTGAGTGCAAAGATTTTGCAAACACAAGTCACAAATACCCTGGGGGCTAAGCCAGGGGGGTCTTTCAATCCTAGTGACGTCCCTGCCTGTTTTAGCTGTTTTAATATTCTCTTTAATGGATGTTTTAACTGCTCTTTAATGTTTTTATGTAAAGCATGAATTGCCTTGTTGCTGTGGCGGGGAATGAGGCTAAAGGCCCAGACACACAGCGCCAACGGCCAAACGTCGGCAGAAAAGGCAGTGTGACTGATCAGTCTCCCCAAATTGGTCACAAAAGTGCCTCAGAACACACCAAAGCGACGAGATGTAATACGTCTCCATAACAGCAGGCGGCGCTAATCTGTATTGTCGCCCAAAAATGAAAACCCGGCAGCTGATTGGACGAACGCGTCACATGGGTCTGGCTGCTCCGGAAATTCAAAGCCAGACTGTCATGGCAGCTCGTTCAGAATATGATCTCACATTGTACTAAAATAGTTCACCTAGACGTGTTTCTGAAAACATTTGAAGAGAGAAACAGGCCATGCAGTTTCTGAATCTGTCTTCATTTCAGATCAACAAAGGTCAGTTTAAAAGATTTTCCTCAGATTTTGAGAGACTCTAGTCACGCTCATCCCGCTCCCCGTTTCTGGGTTAGCACTCCACCAATCAGATTTAAGTGTGGCAAATAAACTCAATTATAACTTTTATAATACTCGGTTTTCCTGGTCAACTTTTGTACCGATACCAGAACCTGGAACTTTTCTTTCGGTAGCCTACTTCCTTTCTGTTATAACAATATTTTATTTCAGCTGTAAAAATGAGTCCAGACCTATTTATCCTATTTACATTTTGTTATTTATTTAGAACATTTTACACACCAAAAAAATAAAAAATAAAACCCCTCCCTCTCCCGTCGCAAACCCATCCCTACAACCTCCAGTCTGTCTGCAGGGCATACTGTACAGACAGCTGCTGTCTCAGAAGCGTAACCACACCACGACCGCTTTCTGATCACCATTATATTATGGCTGTGAATGTTGTCTGCGAGTTTTGACTCACTGGGACTTGAACAAGCTGCGGAGGCGACGTAGATTCGCTCCGTCTCCACCACAGCTCTGCTGCACCCATCCACGGAACAAGATCTTTTAATGTTGAAATTTCACACATCACGACAAACTATTGTTTCAGTTTGTCGACTAAGATGTTAATTTCGCTGACGGTGTCTCTTTGTGCGTGTAAGATGGTGTCAGACTGTAGGTGCACGGGGCGCCACATCCAGTACTGTACCGCTCCCATCCACTCTGGAAGAAGAAATAAAGGACACAACAACACATTAGCCCACTGTGCTTTTCCCCTTGTCTCTATGTGTAATTGTTTACACAGCCATGCAATAAAAGATGAAACGCTGCTTTACCGGGTTCCTCTGGTGTCTCAGCCATGTCCATGTCTCCCTTCTTCTCCGACACTGTGCCCCCACCAGTAGCAGACACGCTCTGATGCCGGGAAGCAATTCTTTTTTTTGGCCTCCACCCTTAGATCTGTCTTTATTGTCCTCACTAAAACCGCAGCGGCGACATGTTGCCAGTCGCTGCATTTTCTTAAGTTTGCGACCCCACTGCTGTGCAACAAACGACATGTGCTTTCTAAAGGTCACCCACAAGCACCTCCATTTCTGTGTCAGAAACATTCACTCCGGTTGTTGCCTTGATTCACCGGAGAGGACCATTGATAGCAGGCCAGTTTCTTTGCATCAACGTTCATGATGGGCTTTGCATTGACTATTTATGGTTGAATGAGGGCATGTACAGGGCTGCATATGAGGCTGATCAACGTGCGCATATTTCCAGGTGGACTGTGATGGATAAAGGGAACATTTCCTGCAGTTGGGCCATTTTCAGCTTTTGTGCGCATGTATACTTTTAGTATTGATTCTACACACTTTTGTATAAATGAGGCCCCTGGTCTTGAATCCTAGTTGTGCCTTTCAGATTCGATCCTTTGGAAATCAAAGTCACTTTTGTGTAGAAGGACAAATTTTGAAGCAAGTTGTGCATCAGAAATTCAATCTTAAATCTCCATCATTGGCCTATTAGGTTAACCTGGTGAATTCCTTAATTTGTGCAAACAAAGGGAGGCCTTGACTTGATGGAGCAGGTAAGACGTCCATGTTGACTGAACGGGGTGGACTGTGTCATCATTTTGTGAAACAGTTTTTGAATATATGAGGCCTGAATTGTGGGCTACGCACTGGGTATTTGTTGGAATTACATACAGCGCTGAATAGGTGCCAGCAAAGGATCCACCACCCTGACACCTGAATAATAGTCTCTTTGGAGGAAAATATTTTACTATTACCGTAACACAAAATAGTTTTTGTGTGACATTTGGAAGACATCTTACTGACAATAGTTCCATTGCGTATGCCATTGAATGTTCTACGTTCGGAAATTAAATATTCACATTCTTTGCCAATGGGCTGCATTATTGCCCATCTTTTGTGAACTTGAGAAACTCATCCTCATAGAATTTTTTTATGAAAAATTGCTGAATAGTCTTTGTGTTTTTACACAGTGAGTTGAAATGAATTCCAGAATAATTTTGGTAACCTCACATACTACAAAGGCTCTAAACTCTACAGGTGTACCTTATTTACTACAAAATCAGTGGCAATGACAATAATTATTCATTTTTTCCATGACTGCTGCCAAATCCACCCTGAAACAGGCATTACACTAATGCAGTTCAGTCAATACTTATGGCATAATTAAAAAGCTGGAGGTTCTCCAACCAAAACTTCATTGATTGGTCCTGGGGGCTGGTGTCATTTTCAAGCTTTTACATCCAAATGAGCTATATTTCAAGTGCAGCGCTAATGATGCCTATGAATTACACAGTGCCTTGTACTTCTCCAAATCATTTAAACTCACTTTGTTTCTCGGCAGTCTCCCACTGAGGCAGACTCCTGTTTAGTGTCAGTGAAGCTGTCTGTTAAAAAGGACCGTTGTCTCTGATGCTTGTGTGTCTCCGTCTCTCCCAGAAGTGGACATCAGGCAGCAGGCAGTGGAGGAAATGATGCACAGGATTAAGAAAGGCGTTCAGCTTCGACCTGTCAGCCAGTCACCTAACCGAACCAGGAGACAGGTACCTTCAATCATTTTCTTAAAATGATGTAACAATATCTGTGACCTGCTGTGGTTTTGACATTTAAAGCCAGTTCATGAAAGCTTTTACTGTAACCTGTAGTTTGATGACAGTAAACTGTCAGTAATGGCCAATAACGCTGCAGCGCTGTGTGTTTGGGTGACCTTGCTCTGGCACACACCTCCGTGCACTGGGTGTGGTGACCTGTGTGTGGTGACCTGTGTGTGGTGACCTGTGTGTGGTGACCTGTGTGTGGTGACCTGTGTGTGGTGACTGTGTTATGAATATTCCACCTACTCTCCACTATGGCTCTCATCCATTCATCCATCCATCCATCCATCCATTTTCCACTTATCTGGGGCTGGTTCAGTTTAGACTGGTAGAGTTCTTTATTTTCCTTCAAGGGGAAATTTGATCTGCAGTTGGCGGTACAAAAAAGTAATAAAAAAATAACACTATATGACTCCTTCAGCATCATATCTAAACGCGCTTGGTCGGGACTATTCGTGTCACTTTTGACGCTCTGGGTCAGGACGTACGTCTAATTGACATGTGGCACGAGAACGGGACAGTTAGGCTTAGGAAAAGATCATTGGTGGGGTAATCAAATATGAATATTTAGTTAAACGTTTGGTGTAACATTTGGTTTAAAATTTTCCGTACTTCTCTTTTTTTTAAATTATATTTTATATTTTTAACAAGATAAATGCTGGAAAAAAACTGAGGCATATCAAAAATTTCACAAACTTTAGCTTCTGTGATAAATGTTCTGTGTTTGACTGTTCAATGGTTCCATGCTTATTAAAAGAAGAACACTTATTGCTGGAAGTTCATATCTATGTTCTCATACATGTATATTATACACGGATGAGAACATAGATATGAACTATACACTGTATAAGAACATAGAGCAGTTTCAATGGTGTCTCATGTTATAATGCTCCATGACATGTTTGATCTATCACACCTTGAATATTGATCTTTAGCTATACTTTCAAAAACAAATTTGCAAATTTGAATTGTAATCGCAATATCTGGCAGAAAAATCGCAATTTATATCGTGTGTTCCACTCACTGCTTGTTTGGACTAAACAGACAAATGCGTCAGTCAGACAGAGAAAGAAAACAGTGCCACCTGCAGAAAGTTGGTAGAAAAGTCCAGTACAAACTGCAGAGACGCCTCACAGTGAATACTAAACACTGAAGACAGAGAGAGAAGAAAACATGAAACTGGAGAGTTATTATAGGAAGTGCATGTGTGTGATTTGTTTTGCTGTGATTGTGACAGGAAATGCGTTGGCATCTTTGTTGAAAAATCACCAAAGGAAAACCACGTTTTACATTGTTGAGCGTCCATTGTTCAGTGCTCTTAAATCCATCAGCGTGTGGGATAATCTAAGAGCTGCTTGTTTTGATAAAACATGACATATGGCCAAGACATCTTTTAGTCTGCATGTTCCTCCGCCACAACAACTCCGCCAAATTAGATAGCATTAGGACCTGCTCTGCGAGGTAATTATAAATAATGAGGATGGGAAAATTGACGTGACTCAAAATGATTGTGTGTTTACACATTTGCTTCTTGTGGAAAGCATACATTGGCGTGCTTGCCTACAGTGTTTCGTCTCCGTGGTAAGAGGGGCAGTTAAGCCTCTAAGTGCTGAATGTGGAAAAATAAGTATAATGTGTCAGACTGCTGTTTATTTACCAAACCCATCTTTTTCCTATTTTCCTTTTATCAGATGGAGAGGCTGCCCTCCAATTCTGCCATTCAGGAACTTAAAGGAATCATGGTAATGGGACTTTAAAACAACCCCATGTCCTCACAAGACATATTTCACTGCTTGAACTTTGACTGTTTACACAGGAGGCCAGGCTCTGTTCTCCTCACTGTGCATGCAAGTGTTCACACCACAATTTAACGTTAAAGTATAATCAAATTCAACAAAAGTTGGAAAAGTAGTCAGATGTTTTACCTAAGAGAAAGTGCTACTGCAATATTTAAAGAGCTGTAGCCAATATTTATATGCTACACATAGAAGATGAAGGAATGAGCACATGTTCTTTTACCGTGGTGCTGTTCATTATGCATCCCATCAGCTGAAGTCAGACACGTACCAGCTCAAACTGCTGCAGATTCTCTGAGATCAATTTTGTGTGCAAAGGTTCTCTACGTTTGAAACTGGTAACGTGAGGACTAATGTAAAATATAGATGTGTTCCAGTTTTGGGTGTTAAATTATGGAATGATGAGGAGAAAGATATGTTCGTCTCTGTTGAGTTTCAAAAAAGCTTTAAAATATAAAGTAATTGAGGGTTATGAAGTTATTTGATTAAAATGTATTACTAGGATTGTACTCAAGTATTTACTTTCATTCAGTTTTGTTGGATTTCTGGGTGATTCTATGGGTATTATGAGATAGGCAACAATAAGTCCTTTTTCAGTTAGCTACAGTGGCAAATTGTGGGAAACAATTTAATTGCTTCTTTCATGTATGTTAACCCAAATAAAATTATTTATCATCATCATCATCATCATCATCACCATCACCAGAGTAGTTGCAGCTCCGTTGGTACTGAACAGGCTGTCTCTTTGTTTGACTGTGTGCGTTTTTGTTGAAACTGTCAAGGAGAACTTCGGTAGAGCCTCCCCCCAACCGAAGGCAGCGTCTCCGTCACCGAGCGGCGACGAGCAGCTGCAGAGGATCCTGCTGAGACGCCGCGATGCCCTGGAGTCCCAACACCCTGCCAGTAAGTCTCATCCCCTTCACTTTAACCTGTCAGCGGGCCATCATGCATCTACCAGGTCTTCTTTAATCCGGACCAGTTGTCTGTTTGGTAGGGCTGCACAATTAATTGCAATTGGGACTAGTGCAATATCCAAATCACGGGGCAATATTTGTTGAAGGTAAAATATGTGTCAAACCGTTCTGAATGAAGTATTGTGGTGCTCCAGAGACGT
The DNA here is from genome assembly GCF_010015445.1 of Perca fluviatilis. Classification (NCBI taxonomy): domain Eukaryota; kingdom Metazoa; phylum Chordata; class Actinopteri; order Perciformes; family Percidae; genus Perca; species Perca fluviatilis. The sequence continues at coordinate 35,089,551 of NC_053130.1, read as the reverse complement.
CCCGGCCTACACATCCTATCCTACAGACAACAGAAAAAGTCTTTGTTTGGTACAGATCCTTGCAAAAAAAACACTATAATTATTTAAAAAAAAATTTTACTGTAATATTTTTCAATGAAAATGAGAAAAACCATACACAAGTGGTCATTCCCTCCAGTATCGGGAATCATATCACAATATCGGTCAAAATAATCTCAATTGGATGTTTTCTTCATACGGTGCAGCCCTACGGTTTAGTCCAGCAATGGTTTCTGCTCGTGTGTCTTCATTTCATCACCACTTTCTTAATCTCGTCAGTCCAAAGAAAGACATCCAGTACAGAATATGAATCACTCTGTACTGGATGTCTTTCTTTGTATGAACTGTATTCTGGCTTCTGTGTGTTTACGTGTGATTTTGTGACAGAGGTTAAAGTGAATATAACCAGCAATGTAAATCAGAGTTGGTGATCACAGAAGGCTTGTATCATGTGGACGCGCCAACAGTGTTGTTGTCATTACTTAGAATTCCTCATGGGGGAGACACAAACTACACACTATAGCTTTAAGTAAAAGTACTAATACCACACTGTAAAAATACTCTGTTACAAGTAAAAGTCCCGCTTTGAAAATGATACTTCAGTAAAAGTATCTAAGTACCATCAGGAAAATGTATTTAAAGTATTAAAAGTGCAGAAAAATCCTCCCATTTTAGAAAGTGCAAATTGTTATATTGTCGGCTAGTTTACTTTAGAATTAAACATCAGATTTTATAAACTACATGTGTTTGGTGTGCAGAAATCTTAATGTGTAAAGTAACTAGTAACTAAAGCTGGAACAGATGAATGTAGTGGAGTAACTAAAGTAACTAGTAACTAAAGCTGGAACAGATGAATGTAATGGAGTAACTAAAGTAACTAGTAACTAAAGCTGTAACAGATGAATGTAGTGGAGTAACTAAAGTAACTAGTAACTAAAGCTGTAACAGATGAATTTAGTGGAGTAACTAAAGTAACTAGTAACTAAAGCTGTAACAGATGAATGTAGTGGAGTAACTAAAGTACAATATTTCTACAATGTAGCGGAGTAGAAGTAGAAAGTGGCATGAAAGAAAAGACTCAACAAGTACCTCAACATTTGGACTGAAGTACAGTACTGGAGTAAATGTACTTAGTTACATTCCAGCCCTGCTAGCAACACATCTAAACACCTCTGCTATATCCTGTCCCGCATCATCCCACTGTAGAAACTACGCTATGTCTCCTTTTTCATAAACTTTTTTAATATATAGGTTAATCTCTCCATGTACATACATTGCATGATATGAGAGCTATAGTCCTTTTTGCCTGTAGTATAGCAAAATCAATACATTTATATTCTTGGGGTTTTAGATTTACATTTGATGGATCAGCAGTCAATTCTTAGAAGGTAAGAAATGACAACACCGATTGTTTCAGTGAGCGCTGGTCTCTTTGTGCAGGTCTCCATCCCATCCTGTCCGCCGCTGTGTGAAGGGGGCCCCGGACTGAACTCGGCCTTGACATCAGCATCCACCTCCACCCATAGAGACAGGATGCGGGAGACGGAAGATCACATGACACAAGATCAATTTCTAGCATTTAATTTGACTGTATGATAAATAATCAAACCGTATTATGAGGAGTGAGTGATACCGTCAGATGGTCCTGATCAGTCGCTCCTGAACTAAGATCACAAGTGTGTCAGTGATTGATGTTGAAGCCTTTGACGTGTAGCCCACATTCAGCTCTCTTTCTAACACTGAAGGTAAAGTCCTGTTTATAGTTTGGGAGGAACAGGGGAGCGGCTTGTCTCTAATTTGTTTTTGTTTCCACTATTCCCCTCACCCGCTCACACCCCCACCCCAATCTTCTTACCCGGATTTTGCACCAGGCTCGTCTGCGCTGCGTTCCTGCTACTCCGCCACGAGCCATACTCAGCCACGCGCCAAACTCTGCCACATACCATACTCTGCACCATACTCTGCCACACACCATACTACGTTGCGCGCCATACTCCATCCCACGGCTCACGTGAAAATAGACCTGGGGTATATCTTTAGCGGAGCAGAGAGCCGTTTCACGGATGCTTTTGGGACGCACCATGAAGCGGCTGGGGGAATGTCAAGCATCGACTGAATGGATTGCTGCGCAGCCGACGGGGCAGCGCGCCCCGCGCCCAGTACCAGTGCGGATGCCGGGGGAGAACCAGGGGTCTAGTGCTGCACCAGCCTAGTAGTTGGGGCACTGCTCCTCTCTGCCGAGCAAAGCCAGAAACACAATTGTTATCATTTCACCATATTTTAACTTAACAAAGATTCGGAGCACTTACAAGCTTCAACAGAAGCATTTAAAGGAACACGGCGACTTATTGGGACTTTAGCTTATTCACTGTACCCCCCAGAGTTAGACTAGTCCATACATACCCTTCTCATCTCCGTGCGTGTTGTAACTCTGTCTGACGCCCCCACCGCTAGCCTAGCTTAGCCCAGATCCTGGAGGTAACCGGCTCCATCTAGCCTAGCTTAGCACAGATCCTGGAGGTAACCGGCTCCATCTAGCCTAGCTTAGCCCAGATCCTGGAGGTAACCGGCTCCATCTAGCCTAGCTTAGCACAGATCCTGGAGGTAACCGGCTCCATCTAGCCTAGCTTAACACCGATCCTGGAGGTAACCGGCTCCATCTAGCCTAGCTTGGCACAGATCCTGGAGGTAACCGGTTCCATCTAGCCTAGCTTAGCACAGATCCTGGAGGTAACCGGCTCCATCTAGCCTAGCTTAGCACAGATCCTGGAGGTAACCGGCTCCATCTAGCCTAGCTTAGCACAGATCCTGGAGGTAACCGGCTCCATCTAGCCTAGCTTAGCACAGATCCTGGAGGTAACCGGTTCCATCTAGCCTAGCTTAGCACAGATCCTGGAGGTAACCGGCTCCATCTAGCCTAGCTTAGCACAGATCCTGGAGGTAACCGGCTCCATCTAGCCTAGCTTAGCCCAGATCCTGGAGGTAACCGGCTCCATCTAGCCTAGCTTAACACCGATCCTGGAGGTAACCGGCTCCATCTAGCCTAGCTTAGCCCAGATCCTGGAGGTAACCGGCTCCATCTAGCCTAGCTTAGCACAGATCCTGGAGGTAACCGGTTCCATCTAGCCTAGCTTAACACAGATCCTGGAGGTAACCGGCTCCATCTAGCCTAGCTTAGCACAGATCCTGGAGGTAACCGGCTCCATCTAGCCTAGCTTAACACCGATCCTGGAGGTAACCGGCTCCATCTAGCCTAGCTTAGCACAGATCCTGGAGGTAACCGGCTCCATCTAGCCTAGCTTAACACCGATCCTGGAGGTAACCGGCTCCATCTAGCCTACTGCTCCCAATAAGTGACAAAATAATGCCAACATGTTCCTATTTACATATTGTGATTTGTAGAGTCACAGGGTGTACAAATAACAAGGTCACATGACACACAGCCATCTTCTAACCGTATACATACTGGGAACTATATTCTCATATTCTGCTACTTCCTTTAACGGACTCTCAATTGAGGAGAGATTAAGGTAGACAGTACGGTTTGACCGCAATATGTTATTGTGTGGTGTCGTCCCAACTCTCTGAAGTTGCTGTCTTCCTGAAGGTGTATTTAAACTCATGCTGGAGGCGTTACGTTTAACCTGTCCTTCAATGAAATCAAAGAGGTCGCGGGCGCCGTAAACACAGATGGCTTAACTAAAGCCTAGTTTTCACCGACCTCCAAAAGGAGACAGTCCTGAAACCAAACCTTCCCTTACCATGCAGCGGTCTCGGTTCCCTGGATCTGTAGACGCACAAACAGAATTCTACATGGACAGGTTTGGTTATTAGAGACTGGCCGGATATTCTCGTCCCCTGACCTGTGATCTATGAATGTCCTGATGTTATCTAAGCTTTCCCTTTTGTCTCATCATACCACAACATGGTGTCTCAAACTGTGTTACAGTAACTGACAATGGTTTTCCGAAGTTTCCAGGTGGTAATATCCTTTTACATAATGCAGTGCCGCCTGAGGGGTCGAAGGTCACGGCCATTCAATGTTGGTAAAAACAGATTTGTACCCAATCATGACCCATTAACCTGTTCACTGTGGAATGTTCCAAACAGGTGTTTTTTGAGCATTCCTCAGCTTCCCCAGTCTTTTGTTGCCCCTGTCCCAGCTTTTTAGGAACGTGTTGCAGCCATCAGATTCAAAATGCAAAGAAAATTACGTTAATCAGTTTGTACATTAAATACCTTGTCTTTGTAGTGTATTCAATTAAATATGGGTTGAAAAGGATTTGCAAATCATTGTATTCTGTTTTTATTTATGTTTTACACAATGTCCCAACTTCATGGGAATTGGGGTTTGTATCTTCACTAATAATATGTTGGATTCATGTAAATATTAAATGAAAAAATGTAAACCATCAAACAATAATTTGGCGGCCCCCCGCAGCCCGCCCTGCGACCATGTAAAGGATAAGCAGATGACGGATGGATGGTTCTGTTTAGGCAACAGAAAAGCAACAGAAAAGCTCTTGGTTAGGATTCAGGAAAGATGACACTATGTGTTTACTTTATTAACATTTAAATAAATCCACAATATCTCCCTTACCTTAGCCACAGTGCCTGTTAGACCCAAACCCCAGTCTCTGTTGTAGATCCACCCTGGCCCCCTCCTTGTGCGTGGCAGCAGTTACATTCCCTTCAAAATGCATTTGGCAAAACAAGCTGGTCCAGTAGTATGTAGATGTCATTTTGTAGAATAGTAGAATAGCGGACAGGGTTGAAATCAGTCACTTTAGACCCAAGTCTCTGCTTGTCTGTCATTATGGATTACAGACATGTCCAATAGTTGAGTTAGTTTGAATGATTTTGCTCAAAATGTAACAAACATGTCTCACAGCTGCAATGCATTCTGGTCTACTGAGGCTACTGTTGGTGGAGAAATCTCTACAATGGATTTCTCCCTATATGTGGAGGTTAAACATTTGTAAGAAACGTTTCATTCTGAGTAAATACCAATAAAATGTGATTTAAAAACAAATGCTAACGATATGATGAGGGAAGTCGCACCAGTGGGAATTTCAATGAGTCCAGAAATGCAAAACACTTCACCCCTAGCTGTTCTGTAACAGTGTTAAAGGGTCTTAGGGTGGATTTCCCCTTTAAGCCTCAGTCAGCGGTGGGTGTTAGTCAGGTATGGAGCAGAGGGTCAGCCTGTGCCCTTTGAAACTCCCAATGACTGCTCTGCTGATTTAACCACAATGGTGGGCTGCTCGCGTGTTGTTTTGTTTCCCCTCGACACCTGCCCACGTTTCCCAGACGCGTCCTCGAGCGAGGGATTGAAACGTGAGAGCTGTGAACTGTGGCCGATGTCCGTCACCTATTGTGTTCCGCCGTTAATTAAAGCTCAGGCTTCGTTTAGCACTGAGGTGCAATTTCCAGCGTCAACCCCCCCACCCCCCTCCACCCACCTACCTCCGACAGTGTTGAGGAAACGTCATTGTTGCTCTTCTCTAACCAGATTCATCAGCAGCAGGCTTCAAAGACTCCACTCCATCTTCCACACGCTCATTCATCCCTCGCTGCAGGAAGTCACACCCTAATTTTATTTAACAGCTCATTTAGTCACAACAGTGGAGCTGGTAGAAACAGGAAATGGCCTGTGAGGAGATTCTATAAACTCATCAGTTGTGCAGAGAGCATATTTGGCTTTCCCTGCTTTATTTTCTCATGAGCCAAGCAGCATGAGGATGTGTGAATTATCTCGGCGAACATCTTGGAGGATAGAGTGTCGGAGTAAACAGGAAGGAGAAGGCCTTTGTATTGATTTCTGTCCCGTCCTCATATCCCCCCTATGTAATGAGGTTCTTCTAGTCTCTACCGTAGTATAACCGGCAGCAGCAGACGCCCGCCCACCAAGAGTCAGGGTCTGTCCCAGGTTTCTGCCTGTTAAAAGGAAGTTTTTCCTCTCCACTGTTGCACCAAATGCTTGCTCGTGTGTGTGTGGTCTAGACCTACTTTATCTGTAAAGTGTCCTGAGATAACTCCTGCTGTGATTTGACAATTTAAATTTCATTGAATTCTAGTAACATGCACTATAGTCTCTGATTCAGAGGAGAGGATCTGTTGTCTCCGTCTTCCTTCCCTCAGCAGAGACAAAGTCAATGACTGTCTCAGTTCTTCACTCCGCCATCTGCTCCAGCCGCCCAACTCGCTGATGCTGATTGACGGACGGTACACACACCGCTGATCGAGGCAAAACATGTAATTACACAAACCATGCTGTGTCCTTTTCTTCTCCCGCAGCCCATTCTCAGCTCTCCGTCTCTTCCCTCGTCATCGGCCGATACAATGTAATGTTTTGTTGTTTTTGTGTTCTTGTCCCTTCAGGGACCAGCAATTAGGGAGGTCCTTTTTAGTGTGTCTGGGAAACACTTAATTTGACCTATTTTGTTAGTCATTTCATTTATTTTCCCAAACATTGTAATTGCCTGCCGGGGAGCCTCAGTGGAGACGCTGCCGTGTGTCCAGCCTCAGTTTGTGTATGCATGTTTCATTGATTAGAGGTTGTCAGTTACAGCTAACCAAGAAACACAGAAAGAAACTGGAAGAATGATCAGTTTGAGAACATTTGTTATTTCATATATTTGCCTGACATTAAAGTAAAATGGAGCAATTGTATAACCTAGAAAAAAAAAACAGATGAATTTAGAGAAACTGAAATGTGTCAACTGGACCATACTATCAACATCTCCAGTGGGAATTTTCATTTCCAGCCTTAACAAGTGAAGCAGAACTATGTTAGTGTGTAGGGCCATGTCAGCCACATTCGCTCTGTTTAATGGAAGAGAGCTGTGAATAAGGGAAAACTCACTTGACAGGCCCATTGATGCAGCTGTATGCGGCTGGTACACAAAGCATTTGTGAAGCTCCTCCATTTCCCACTGTATACAAGAAGCCTTTTTTCATCATTCAATCATTTCCTCCAGGAACTGAGGAGCCATGAGAGGGGGCAGCGAGGGTGATGACCAGTTATGAAGGGGCCTTTACCTCACACGTCCCAAACACACAGGAGGCAGGCTTTGTTGGACAACACAGACACAGTTCTCTCTGTGTGTGTGTGTGTGTGTGTGTGTGTGTGTGTGTGTGTGTGTGTGTGTGTGTGTGTGTGTGTGTGTGTGTGTGTGTGTGTGTGTGTCTGACAGCTATTTACAGCCTTTTCTTATCCAGCTCTGTTAAAGCACGGACCTTCCACTAGCCAAATGAACACAATGAATCAAGAAGTATTTAGTCTACTCTTGTATCAATTGGCTAATATATTGTTTGAGTATTGTTCTTTATCAATGTATAATATGAAGACACAATCATCCAACTGTGATATAAGGTTAGAGGATTTTATTTATTCACCTGTTTCACAATGGTCTTGTGTCAATATGAATGAGTGTGATCGGTGAGCTGGGAATATTGAAATAATTTCATTGGGTGGAGAGGTTTATAGTATTCTAGATTAACAGTTCCCAACACGGGGGTCGGGACACACCTAAGGGGTCGCAGGATACATCTGAGGAATCGTGTGATGATTTACAGAATAGGAGAGCAGGCTGCGGAATTAACCAAATTTGAATCGCAATTTAGATTTTTGGCTCCTAACGATCACAAAAACAATGTAATAGAGAAAAACTATTATTTTTGCACATTACGCTTTGCAAGTAAACTCTGATTTTGTCTTGTGTTCTGAATGTAAAAAAAAATAGGGATGGGAAAAGTATTAACGGTAATGTCACAGTTGAAGGTGTTTTCACTTTGTTAAAAAATTTCACTGTTTGTTTTAAAGATTAATAAATGCATCATCTTCCCAAAAGTCAATGAGGAATCTTGTTAAAAAAAATCGTGATTTTCAATATTGACCAAAAATAATCGTGATTATGAGTTTTTCCATAATGGAGCAGCCCTACAAACAACCCATTTCTGCTTAACTTAAAAAGGCATTTCTCTTGCGATTGAAGTGGATGATATGATTTGTGGGTCTTTAGTGTAGCTGGACCCAGCCTGTTGCCGTGTGGTAACTGTGAGCAGGGCTTCCAGTCAGTAGACAAAGCTCTGTCTTAGTGCTGGGAATCACTGATCTCCATGCTGGTTCAGAGGAGTTGTCTTAGTGACGCCGATGAGGGCCGACGGCCGACACAGTTGTACACAAAACTATACAAGTGGATGAATATTAGGGGTGGGCCTACAATAATATCATGATACTTCAGGCTGTATCTGCGATTATAATATTCTTCAGGATGGACAAATAAGTCAATATTTTATAATTCATTTCAAGAACATAAAATTGCAACAAAACAGATGTTATAGTTTCTATGTCAGGCCTTCAAATATTCAGTAAAAACTGAAACAAAAAATGATCTCTCAGCTCTGTAGTTTGCAAACAAAACATTCTGTATAAAATAGAAATAGTACAACAAAGGTCACATCTAAACAGTTGCCAAATTAACAGGCAGTTACATCAACAAGATATATATTGCCATATTATCATGATAGGATTTTTAAATACTACATTATATTAAAAATGATACCCTGATATGGCACATCCCTAGTGAATATATTGTTTTTCTACCTTAACAAAAGTACAGAAACTGAATCTTTCTCTTTTTATACTACAAATGTTATTCATAAGAAACGTGCTTTAAATAGCAGAAGTGGTGACATGAAATAATGCCCTTCACCAGTGGATCTCTTCTGTTTGCCTTGTAGTGTGTACTGATGTTTCTGTGGAGATGATTGATTGTGTGTTTGTGTAAGGAGGTCCAGCATACAGCACCTGCTAATGTGGCGTGTACTGTATACAATACTGAAGTAGCAACGAGATGCCTGGGGGTTGTATAAACTGTTTTTATTGAAGGTTATGTTCACCCACTTAGCCTCTCTCCGAACAGCTTCATATAGATTTATTTTACCGCAGGTTTGAAATAAACCACAACGATAACTCAAGATGAATGCACCCCAGCCGGGTTTATAAATGAAATCTTGACATGCAAGTAAGCAATAACAGCAGGATTAAAGTATGAAAGTAAAATATAATGTGGTTGCACTGACACAGATTTTAAATCAGTCCTACTTTCTGGATAAGAACAGAAGCTGTTAGCAGGCCGTGTCAGGCAGAGTACTCTCTGCAGTAGCGGGCCGCTCCTGTGGTTTTTCAGTGAACAATGGAGGGGGGTGCTTCTCCTCGGAGACTGTGGACGAGACAAAATAATGAAATGAAGTGAACAGACAAAAGCTAGACCGCAGATGTCTCAGATAACTGGACTAGAATGGTGCTTCTGCCGCTGCAGCTGAAGTACACAAAGCTTTCCCTCTGGGCTTCAGCATGCACGATCAACACAAACATTAAACCCCAATAAACATGTTAACTCAACTTTGTTTGATGGGAATTGAGTACACACAGACATGTACTCATCTCTCATTAACCCTCCTGTGTCCCTGCATGCTTTTTGGAAATGACTGGGGCTGGGAAAGTATTTGTCCCTGTGTGTAATTAGGGGGCCAATTAACAGGTCCCCACACACACACACACACACACACACACACACACACACACACACACACACACACACACACACACACACACACACACACACACACACACACACACACACACACACAATTTGTATGATCCCTCACACACAGTTTCCTTTCACATCGAACACTGAGAGCGGGAGCGATGTGTTCTCAAGCCTAGGGATTCCTACCTCTCTCGCTGGCTTTGTCTGGCCTCCTTTCTCTCTGTCCAGCAAAAAAAAAAAAGACAAGGGAGGAGTATGAAAAACGTACCTAGGATTCCCTGTTGGGCCAGTTCTTCCTCTATAGAAATCAGCCGGTTGAATTTAGTCATGGTCTCAGCACTCCTTAGACCTCCCAGTTTGACATAGTCCAGGCCCAGGCCCACAGCCTGGGGAGGAGAAGAAGAGCAACACTCTCTGAGAGACAAACTGGTGCTGAGGAAAGGAGTGCCATGCCACCAAGGGGAGGATAGTCTCGCATTGCCAGACCTTCCTCCACAGTGCTGCGGAGGAGGGTTTGGCTAGTTCACACAGCATTCTAGGATGGGAGAAAAACTTGCTCTGGTCTATTGTCATTTCTTTAAACCAATCACAATCATCACTAAGCGTCATACGGAGCCACGGTGCCTCTGCAAAACAGCCTCGGGAAGAAACTTGTTTTGGTGGAACGTGTACGTTCAAAAGTAGATTGGACAGATAGTCTAGCTAGCTGTCTGGATTTACCCTGCAGAGATCTGAGAAGCAGTTAACCATAGTCCTCACAAATCCACCAGAGGTTAGAACACCAACACAGAGACAGAGGAAGGTGACGCACATCAGGTAGGTAGGTAGGTAGGTAGGAGGAATAAGTTGGGTCCAATCACTGTTGAGCAGGTTGACCTAAGAGTGGAAGGGATCAGGATGTGATGTTGGTCAGCTAAAGGTTTAAGGGTGGGGGTGTCCCGGGCCTTGTTGGTGAGGATGACTGCAGAGTTAAGTCAAGTCAAGTACTACTTCATTGGCAATACATGTGTATGTAATGTTCTCATTTGGTGTTTGGTGCATAAAATGTCCAAAAATATTGGGAAATGTCCATCCCAATTCCCCACAGCCTAAGTTGACATATTCATATTCCTTGATAATCAGTATACAGTAGATATTCAATTTACTCACTGCCAGACAGGCAGCTTAACTGAAAACTCCGTATGGATCATTTCATGATATTACACACACGCAGCACATCATTACCGCAGATGGCTGCTGCTTTGGATGACGTTTCCTACTCGGAATGTGGAGAAGATATGCAGAACTGTTCTCTGAGCAGACCGATGACATGAAGCTGGAAACTAAATGAAATAGAGGGAATTAGACTCACAAGATCTGACAAAGAGTCATCACTGCAGGGCTCACTGTAGGTCGTTCCCATTAACACTGAACCTGGTAGAAGGTAAAGAGACACACACACACACACAGCGCACATGCACGCACGCACACACAAACACACACAATTAGCATTGATATCATTCCACAATAGAAGCAATATTTCACAGATGAAAATGAAGAGGGATTTTGATATAGTACTGGCAATAAAGTTTTGCTTCAGCATGCATCAGCTGATTCATTAATGTGTCACCATCAGCTGACTGATTTGTCCAATCATATTCATGCTGGTGTACAGGTCAGCCATTATTACATGACACTTCTCAACTTCTCACTGCAGGTCCCCAACCCCCAACCTCCTCCTTTTTTGCTATTATAGAGAGGCCAAGAGGCCTTTCCCCATTCATTACCGTACATATTCTTTCCCAAATAAGGTCCTATGGTGGTCCACTGTAAAGGGTGGGTGTTATTTAGTTATTTTTGATTTAACTAAGATTTATTGTTCATGTACTGTATGTTTATTAAAGTGGGATTAGTTCTCCTAACAGAACACATTCTTGTTGCATCTCAGAGTCTTTGAGAGCTCCCTCAAACAGCAGAGCCTTTTTTTGTTGCCATGTCTAACTGTACAACCATTTGCTATAAATGGTTTATTCCTTGACATAAACATCTTTGACCTGTGTAGAGTAGAAGTCAAACACAGCCCACGCTCCTGCTAGGGCTGGGCAATATATCGATATTATACCTATATCGTGATATGAGGCTAGATATCGTTTTAGATTTTGGATATCGTCATATCGTGATATGACGATATTAGTGTTGTCTTTTCCTGGTTTTAAAGGCTGCATTACAGTGAAGTGATTTACTTTTCTGAACTTACCACACTTTTCTAGCTGTTCTATTATTTGCCTTTTTCCCACTTAGACATGATGTCCACATTACTGATGATTATTTATCTAATATCTAAGTGTGAAGATATTTTGTTAGAGCACCAATGTCAACCCTACAATATCGCCGCAATATGGATATTGAGGTATTAGGTCAAGAATATCGTGATATCTGATTTTCTCCATATCGCCCAGCCCTAGCTCCTGCTCATGAATTTGGCTGGGTCGTTAGTGAGTACTGGGACAGAAACAAAGTATTAAACTAATTACAGGTCAAAATGATGAGTTTTGGTTGGGCCCCTGGTTAGCTCACCTTGTAGAGCAGGCACCCATATATAGAGGTTTACTCCTCGACACAGCGGCCGCAGGTTCAACTCCGACCTGCGGCCCTTTGCTGCAGGTCATTCACATTCTCTTCCCTTTCAAGTCTAAGCAGTCCTATCTAAATAAATGCCTACAAATGGCCAAGAAAAATATGAGTGTTGGAAATAAACAGCAGAACAGTGGAGCACTTGATTTCTGCGTTGACTTGTTGAACAGTGTGTTAGGAAATGGAAGTTTTAGTCAGGCGGGGGGGCCAGGATAATATTATCCACCCTTAAAAGCCACATTCATTAAGTCTATGGCTTTCATTAGTTTTAGTAGTTTAATGCAGGTATGAAGATAATCAGATACAGCTTCATACTGGGTTAGATTAAGTTTTGTTTCTAGTTCACCCAAACTACAGAGGGTCCACTCTGCTGTCTATGAACATTGAGCTTGCTGCTTAATCAAATACAATCTCCTGACTCTCATCTCATCCCATCAACTGTCCCTCACAAAGCACTTCTCAATGTGAAATCAGCCCTGATGATATGATGTTTAAAATTCCCATTCTGATTAGAGATAGAGGTACCAGGGTGTCCTCAACTCAGTTTGCACAATTGTCAAACCTAACTGCTGTTCCCTGCCAACAGACAATGTCTAAACCAGACCCATTACATTCTCTTAAGTCCTCTTCTGGTGATTTAAAATGTGTGCTATTAAACATTAGATAACTCTGTAGTAAGAGTTTCTACATTAATGATTTTATTTTATTTCTCAGTATGGACTACGGTTCTTATTCCTCACTGAATGTTGGCTCTCACCCAGTGCCTCAGCAACACTTATTGAGACTTCTCCTCTGGACTACAGTTTCTTATTCTCTGCTAGAGAAGGGAAGAAGGGGGTGGTATTGCAACTACACATTCAAACTTGTTCTCCTGAACTAAGTGCACTTTCGGAGATTTCTCAAATTTGGAATACTTAGCCATCGTTATTAAAACTCACAAACCCATTCTTCCAATAACTACCTACCCCAAAGCACAATTTAAGCTTTTTATCAGAGTTTTCTGAACTATTGTCAATTGCTCTTGTAAAATATGATAAAGTCATTTTACTTGGCAATCTCAACCTGCATGTTAATGACTGTTCAGACACTAGAGTAGTGGAATTTATGGACCTTGTAACAAGTCTGGAATTTACTCAATATGTGAAGAGCACCACTCACAACTGTGGAAATACACAGCATTGATGCTGACATCTTATCTATTATGGAGGTTCCAGTCTCTGACCATTTTTGTGTCTTCCTAGTGTTTCTCTCTGTACTAAAATAAGTGTTCAGAGCCTGACACATACACCTATTGCCATATTGACAGCAACATTAAGTCTACACTGGCTGAGTGCTGTGTTTACCTGACTTACTTGGTTCCTTCAATACTACTTTTGCTTCCCTTGATAATATCACAAACAACCTGAACAGTGCCTCGCTTAACACTCTTGACTGTCACACCTCTTAAGAACAGGAAACGCACTCCGCCATGGTTCACTGATTACACTCGTGCACTCAAAAAAATCTAAACATGCAACTTCTCACATAGCCTGGGCTGACCTGGGTTTTTGATTTTTGATCCTTGCCTGACATTCCAGTCTCACATTCCAGACAGTAGGGGTGGGAAGAATAATCGACTGTTAGATGCATCGCGATTCTCTCTAGAACGATTCGATTCTCGATTCAGATAAGTTAATAATCGATTTATATACAGTACAGGCCAAAAGTTTGGACACACCTTCTCATTCAATGTATTTCTTTATTTTCATGACTATTTACATTGTAGATTCTCACTAAAGGCATCAAAACTATGAACGAACACATATGGAATTATGTACTTAACAAAAAAGTGTGAAATAACTAGGGCTGGTCCGAATACCATTTTTTGAGCTTCGAAGCTTCGGTAGTAATGAGCATCGAATATTCGAAGCTTCGGAGAGAGGGGGCTGAACATATTATTATCTCTAATAAAAGGCAGGAATCTCTATGTGTCTGTCTGTTTGTTTGCATGTTGATTATTTTGAGAACCTTTCATCCAAACGACTTCACAAGGGAGTGCAGTGTCGTATTTGGTGCAATATAGATAGACAGGCCAGACACGTTCAGAATTAATAAACTTTTAACCTCGTATCACCGTCCCGTCAACGGGACACTTTGTGACTGGGGCGTCGCTGTAACCTCGATACAACTTCCACTCATGAGCGTTTTTATAACTTTAAAGCATTAAATCTTAAAAATATACAGCCATGTACACAACTGTTACAAAGTAACAGAAAATAAAACAACTCAGCTGTAATCTGCGCAGCCGAGAGTGCATACATACCTGTTTTCGTTGTCCTGTCAGCAACAAAGTGGTATTCTGACCAAAACTTGATTTTCATAAATCCCTAAGAGTCCAAGGAAATGTAATATCCAAGCTTTATATTCCAAAACGATCTCTTCGCCTCACAATGTTGAAGTTTCTGGCCGAATCACAATGGAAAAACGGGAAACAGTTTTCCATTTCCGCACTTGTTATCGCCGCTAGCTTCTCTGCCCAGCTTGCTAAATGCTCGAAGTGGGCATCATCGTGTACCGACAGTCTCTTCTTCTTCTTCTTCTTCTTCTTCTTCTTCTTTGTAGTTTATTGGCGGTTGGCAAACCAACTTAAATGTGCATTACCGCCACCAACTGGACTGGAGTGTGAACGAGAGATAAATGCAGAAAATAAATAAACAAAAAAAACAAAAAACGAATATTCAAATGTCAAATTTTAAAATCGAATACCAACCCACCGAACAAATATTCGAATATTCGGGTCCAGCCCTAGAAATAACTGAAAACATGTCTTATATTTTAGATTCCTCAAAGTAGCCACCCTTTGCTTTTTTGATAGCGCTGCAAACCCTTGGTCACCTGAAATGGTGCTTTGTCAGGGTTAATTAGTGGAATTTTTTCCCTTATTAATAAAAAAGCAAAGGGTGGCTACTTTGAAGAATCTAAAATATAAGACATGATTTCAGTTATTTCACACTTTTTGTTAAGTACATAATTCCATATGTGTTCATTCATAGTTTTGATGCTTTCAGTGAGAATCTACAATGTAAATAGTCATGAAAATAGAAAGGAAACGCATTGAATGAGAAGGTGTGTCCAAACCTTTGGCCTGTACTGTATATAATTTTTTTTTTTTTAAATGTGTTGATTTTTATTTAAAAGTTACTGTCTCTAGACAAGTACAAATCAGAAAACAGAGTGACTTAAAAAGGATGGGATAATAGACAACAACTGACCCCCAATTTCTACCAGCTGCGTAACAGCTGCGTAACGGCTCCGAAACGACGGCGGAGTCATTAGGTTTCCATTAAAGTCAGTGTGTGTATTTCCACTGACTGCAGAACGCCGGCGTTCCGACTCCGTCCCAGCTCCGGCGATCCACAGCCCTCCACAGCAGATACGCAGAGCTTCTATTTTTGACGGACGCCAGAGAGCTCCGCACCAATTCAGCACACAGCAGATAGTGCGGGACAGGAAGTCGAGCACAGAAGCAAAATAAAACATCCGGTTAATTTTCAAAATAAAACACACCGTGCTCATGGCGGATGATGTTTTCCTGAACTACACCTTGAAAACACAGCACAGAGCTGTTTCCCCTCTACTCCTCTGGATGGAAACTAACTGGTGTTGGTTTTGTGGTTCTATTCTACGTGAATTCGCGAGATCTTGGGTCCTCATGACTACAGCTGTCAGTCATGGACAAATCTGGACCTGGTGGGTATTGACGGACGGCGGAGCGCACAGCAGACACACAGCGGAGCCGGTCTGCAGCCGTTCTGCATCCTGTGGAAATCCGGAGCTAGAGTTTAGGCAAGAGTGCAGAAAAAAAAACATACAAAAATGGCCAAAAGGAAGAAAAAAAATTACATTTTGTATATATACACATTATCTAATAAGACATATATAAAATAATTAGGCAAAACACATATAGGCTGTTCATCTACTTTATCATATTACATCTGACATCTTCATGTTCTAAGAAACCAATTCTCCACCTTTAAACATGACTGAGCCTCTGGCATGGAAGATTACTGAGAGAGAAGGGGACTTTCACAAGCAGGTTTAAGGCTTAAGCATGGAATGACTACAAAACAAAAACCTCAGTAGACAAAACATTTCATTAAAACGTGTGTGACAAATATATGTCAAAATCTAAGCTTTGTCTAGCTGCTTTGTCTAGGAAGTGAGTAGCAAACTCTGAGTAGCAAATTCAGATTTATATGTATATTTTTACATTAAAAAATTGTTGCATCAAGATGCATCGATAATCAGTTTAGAATCGAATCGTTGGCCTCTGAATCGGAATCGAATCAAATCGTGAGGTGCCAAGACATTCCCACCCCTACAAGACAGCATTTTTCCATCGCAGTAACATTACAAAAATTCGACCCATCTTATCATTTCGTGATACTGGAACTGTATTCCAAGCATTTCTGATCACTGCAATGTCCTTTTTCTGGTATTCCAAATTGTGCCACTAGAAGACTTCAACTTGCTCGGAACACTGCAGCCAGAATCCTGACAAAAACTACAAGAAAATATGATAACATAACTGGCCTCTCTTCACTGGCTCCCAGTGCAAGCTAGAGTTGATTTTCAGGTTCTTCTTTTAACATATAAGGCCCTGCATGGACACCTTATTTATCTGAGCTTTTCACACCATATACACTGGCACGCTCTCGCCGCTCCCTTGATGCTGGTCTCCTGGTCATTCCCCTAGTAAACTAAAAATCTGTTGGTTATAGAGCATTCTCCTACCGTGCCTCTCATCTTTGGAACGGCTTCCCACTACATGTTAAAGAAGCTCACGGACATATTTTAATCTAGATTGAAAACCGACCTCTACTCCTTATACTACAGCCAACCATAACACAACATCCTTTCTGCGTCTTTCACAAACAAACCTTTTTCACATAGGGCCCTATCTTGCACTCAGCGCAATTGCCTTTGTACACCGACACATGTATCATTCCTATTTTGCACCCGATGCACAGCGGACTTTTCCCTCCACAGACGCACATCGGTAAATTAGGGAATGTATTTGCGCTCCCGGGGGCGGTTCAGCAAAAAGAGGAGGCGTGTTCCGGTGCAAACGTTCCCTGGTGCTATTTTGCAGTTTCAGAAACAATTCCGCCAATGACCAGGAAAAACCTGGTCTAAAGTCAGTAGCGTGTTATTCAGATGCTATTTTAGGGGCGCATGCTTGGCCATAATGTAGTGTGTGCACAACGCTATACGCTTTGTTTCTCTCATCTACACGGAAGCATGCAGTTCCCATTTTTGCAAACCATACATAATTACAAAGAAAAATATTACTGAAAATGCGCTTCAGGTGTTTGGATCGGTCAGGAGGCACTTTACAGTACAGTCCTCAAAAAGTCGCAGCATTCTTTGTGGCTTGTTGTGTTTTACATAACATTTCCGGAATCTGCTCCGGGAGTGGCAATGCGCGATGCGCTCCTGGTGGAGCGGATGGACGGAGATGGAGTGGGGGGAGGAGGAAGGGGCACAATAGGAGCGTTTGGAGGCCCACGCTCCATGGCTTCAGCAATCCTCTCCAGACTTGGGGAGATGCACCCGAGAGGCCGCAACAACATCGCCAACCGGTCAAGACGGGCATTTATTACTTTGCCGCATCTCGGACAGCTCCCGCTGGCATCATTGATTGGTCAAACAAACAGCGCGGCTGCTTCCACTCGCCTACTGCATCATTCATGAAACAAGGAAGTACTCTTATATCGATTTATGACTATTTTAGGATATGGGGCGAACATTTATCTTTGTTTGATAACATTAAAAGTAAATTTACGCTTTTCTGTCAGCTTCTTTATATATATATATATATATATATATATATTATATATTTTTATTTTATAAAAGAGACACTGAACTGCCGGCTGCAGACAAGTGTCTCGGACAAGCAAGAGAAAGCACGGCGGAGCTGTGAAAGAGAGAAATAAAGCAATATGTTTTCTCAGCGGTCACGTTGTAAAGTTACCCTACACGGCAGCTGGATTCTCGCGATACCACAAGATCACATATAACACGAAAATCCATCTTGTCAGGCTTCATGTAATGCGTTTATGTCTGAACTACCAGCTTACTGAACCAATCAGCTACGGGCGTGGTTGAGGTGTGTGCGACGGCTGCAACTGTTCATTCAAAACAACAATGACAAACGTGATAGACAGTCGGCTTATCCAATCACATGCCAGGTATTTTTTTGAAAGTGCCTGCCCTTTCTCAAACAGTTTTCAATGACAGCTTCTCAGATGGTTCTGATTGATGGTTCGAACCGTCTGCCGCGTCAGGTTAGTTTTAAAGCACAGTGGGAATATAATACATGTTTGTTTTTTCACGTGAAACAGGCAGGCACAGTGAACTGCAGAGTGTGTTTACCCCTATGACCAAAAGAAGCATTCATCCCATCATGTTGCTTTATAGGTCAGAGGACTCCTTTTCTTAATCTGCAGGGTCTTTAGACCGTGGTGGAAACACAGACAACAATGGGCTCAAAGAATTCTAGTTCCTTAAAAATAGTTCTGGGGACTTGAAAGAGCCCAGAACCTTGGGTCAAAACGCGGCTTATTATCCACAAGTGCTTGCAAAATATATGAGGGCCATTCCCTTCAGCTGAGTATACTTAATGCAGCTCAGGTTACCATGGCTTCAACAACTGCATTTCTGTCAGGATACTCGCATCATGGTTTTACTATTGCAAAAATAACATGCATTTGAGTGTCTTCTCCCAGCTGAAATATATGAATTCTTATTGATTTTAAATAGGTGCTGAATGCAACATGGTTGGTCATGGAATGGAAGTGTGCAGTATGAAAAAGACTTGAAAAGGACTTCCATCTGTCACTGGCTCCTTTCCAACACATCTTACAAAGGAAGCATCTAAAGCAATGTGACGTACATTCAGTCTAATCCAAATTTCAATGTATTTTGAAAGAATGTATCTAATAACTGTTTTGGATATTCTCCACAAACTGTGAGCACTGACGTGCTGGTGTTCTATTTTACAAACCATTTCGGAGACATAATCAGACTAATTGGTGCAACTGATTAATAAACTCTTCAAACAGAAAGATTGAAACAGCAAATGCATCTTAAAGTTCCCAAATAGAGTCAGAAAGTCAAAGAATTATGTTCCTATGTTGTATTCCTCCTGTGGAAGTTGAGTTGAATCTTACCAACTAACAACTGAATTGAGCAGTAGTACTGCTATCTTTCCTACCCAGAATGTAATGTTATTGACCCCACCTCAGTGGATGTGTTACCTTGGTGCTCTGATGTGATGCAGATCAAATCACTGACTGTTGTCTCATGAGTGTGTTTTAAGATGTGACATCTGACTCCCGGAAGGGGTGGGGCCTTTGACTTGTAGGTGATGTCAGAGAGCAGCGAACATGAGTTTCCAATCACATTGCTCAGCTTCTCCCACTGGTCAATGTCCTTACAGAGCACAAACACACAATACACAAGAACAAACATACACATTTGAGCAAAGAACATGCTGTACAAACGCTCATACATATGCATAAAAACATCTCTCACAAACACAAATAAACAAAGGTACAACAAGAATTACTACGCAAACCCAGTGTTTCCCATACATACAGTAGGTTCTACATGGGCGTCCCGCCCAGGTACATTGAGATCTGCCTAGATTGATAAAATCTGAATTACATTTAAATAAAGTATGACAACAAGACTATCAATATTGGATCTATGAGTATGGATTTATTGTACACAAGGCCCCGAAAAGAAGCACGAGTTCCAGACTGGACAGAATAGCTTTTGTAAGGGCTACGATCTCCTCGGGGACAGCACAGCATCGGACCAGCACAGCTGTTATCTTTCAGAGGACAAAGACAGTAAGGAGCCACCCGATTAGGTTATTAAATCATTAATAAACTGCACATTTTGTTATCGTATATGACAAGATGACAGATGTGCAGACATACTGATAAAATTGCTACTAGCTTAACTAATTTTTTTGGGATTTAAATGATTAAACCAAGGCCTAAAAACTTACATTTTTTAAGAAAGTGACTAGTGTGAAACCATATGCAGCCTAATATTAGACAGTACTACACAGAATGAAAAGACAAAGACCATGTTAATAAAAGCTTTTCTAAAGTAGGCCTACTATTTTACCAAACCCTGCAGAGCAGCACAAAGCAGAATCCCTACAATTAAGCGGGACAGTGAAGTGTTCTCACGTATGTTTGTGGGTGATGGACTGTATAAAAAAGTGCGATCAAAAAAAGAGAGCGAGCGGCAAACAAGCACAACGTGATTGAGATGTCAACTCTGTTACCCAGTTTTTCCTTACAACACTTTACTCTAAATAGCAAGGCTTGCTATGTGTTTATAACTTGAATTTGAATAACGGGATTGAGGTTATAAAAGCATTATTTCACAAGGAGACGAGCCTACCCAAAGATTGGAGAAAAAAAAATGGCTAATGGAAATTGACCTTTTCGGATTTAAGCAGAATTTGTTCTTCTTTTCTCTTAATGTATCAGGAGCAGAAACTCACAGCGATGAGAAAACAACATGTACAATAAACAATGAATAAAACATATTGTATGTAAACAATATTACATGACTTTGAACATATTGATGAAAGAATGATAATGTTGTGGACTCACCTCTCTCCTAAATGGATCGATTAAGGCCACCACCGCTGGGTATTTGCTGATGAGGGTTTGGTATAAATCAACTAATTCATCTGGAGACTTCAAAACTCCTGTTGCAATTTCATACTTTCCTTTAGACTGAGAGGAAGAGAAGCAGAAACCAAATGTCATTCTCTTCGCTGCGTGTTGTCTCTATCAGCTGGGCCTATACTGTATTTACATGTGAACTGACCTCTTCAGCTGTATGCATATAAAATTGATTTAAAAGACGACACCTACACAATGACTCAAAAACAGGGGCGATTCTAGGATCAAAACTTTAGGGGTGCCTGGAACCCTTTTAACGTACATTTTTTAAACGTCATTCTACTGTGCTAACTGTGCATTTTCATCATTTACATCATTTAGGACCATCATGGTAAGGGAAACATGGAATTATGTAACTAGAAAGACACCAACATGTTTAAGAAAACTTACTTTAATGCTGAGCCACAGGGCTATTACTACAAAGGTCAGGTGGTATTACAAATTAAGTTGGATATTTATCCATGGAAAAGCAGACATTTCCAAAATGCAGTATCAATAACTTTTTGCAATTTTGGCTGACAAGAACTATTTTCTTAGCCTGGTCCTACCAGACTCTCATACATTTAATTTGTACAGAGAGTCTGGCCATTCTCCATTGACAAGTGTTAACTTCCTTGAAGTACTCTGTTGAAGTTGAAAAATATTGGATCTGCCCAGAGTCACTCTGGATCTGCCACAACCAATCGCTAACGTTTGGTCGTGAGGTATGTCATGCGCATGTGCAACAAGAGGGGGAGACCGACAACAACTATTGGCTTATATTTACCATTAGCATCAGCCTTAGCCAACTCCTTCACCACTAACGGAGCGAGCTGGAAAATCGAACTTTTCCCAAACCCCGTGGGGAGTAGTGCTACAACATCATGGCCACCAACACAACTCAGCAAAGATTGTTCTTGCTCGGGCTTTAACTTCTGGATATTCGGACCGAATGGCTTCGCTCGCATCTTTCTAGCCCACGTCCTCAACGTCATCATTCTCAGCCACTCCCTCTGTTCGCTGATTGGACCGCCAAATAGTTGGCCGGAGAAAACCCGCGAATATACCGCAAACTAAGACCGAGTACTGAAGGGAAATGAAAATTGAGCCAGGCTACAACTTTCTGAAAATGGCTCAGAATTTTTTTCTGAATGATCTCAGCACTAGCTTCTGGGTTTAGTTTCACAATGCTGGGATTTTCCTAGAGCAGAACTCCTTAGCTCACAACAGATTAACAGTTTTTTTGTAGAAATAATTTTTTAGGGTTGCCAAAATCAAGTTAAGGGCTAAAATTGCCACTGCTGCAAATACCTTGGGTCACATAAAGCCAGCAACTACCTTTCGTCAACTTACATAGTCCATTAGCTCAGGGGCAGCACAGTGTACTGCTAAATGGATCTCTGTTCCCAGTGCCAGTCCAAAGTTAGCGCAGGCTTCAGTGATCAGATCTAGAGGCTGCTCGGGCCGCTCGTAGTTCACAGCCAGCACTCCACTGTCACACAGCATTGCCTGGGTGGCCTTGGTGCAAAGATAAAGTTTGCCTTGTCAACAACCTCTATGTATTGTGCTTAGCTGATGCAGCATGTGAATGACAATAGATAAGAATTCATAGGTTTGAATGAGACGGTTGTCATTGCAAGATTATTAGAAGTGTGTGCACTCACCTTCTTCACTGTTCATGTTATGAATGTTAGGGCTACGGGTCAGTGAACAATGCAGGAGACAACTCTGTGTATATACAGTACAAATGCTGCATGAAGGAAAAGTATTGAATGCTTTAATAAGCATTTCAACATACCTCCAGGCCTGCATACCTGAGTTAATTTGAAGACTACCCATGAGAATGACATTTTTTTTTCCTTTTTTCAATGTAACATTTAGGAAAGCTCAGTAACAGAAAAACCTTGAATCCTGCCTTCACCGTTTACATTATGTGCTCTCATAAAACCTGTTTGAACTCAGGTCCTATGCTTACAGTGAATAAATTGTAATGTCCCTCACCCCGGCTTTTGTTGAAGCGTTCACTATACGCATCATCTCCTTCTGTAACTCAAAGGTCATTGTGATGATCTGTTGAAAAAGTTCACAGTTCAGTGCGTTTAACAAACGCTACAGGGAAAATGGAAAAAAGAACTGAGGTGCCTTAGCTTACCTAAGAAAAAAATTTGCACAAAGGACACTAACTTTATACAGTGAACATATCTAGACCAACTACCAACAGATGTAACAGAAAGACACAAAGATGCTTGAAGAGCGGTGAGTACTTGTTTGACTCTTTGTCCAGCTTTGGGGATCAGGATGACTTCCTCCAGTAAACTCAATTTTCCAGGAGAAATCTTCCCACAGCTCAGCAAGGTAACCAAAGAGACAGGGATGTGAAACTGTGTCGGAACCTGAAAACAATTGTTAAAGACATTTTTACATGTTCCTCCCAGTGTAGTGTTTTTGTGAATATACTGTATGTGTTTGTACGGGTTTGGTCTAACCTCTCTGTTCTTCAGAGCTGCTATGTATTTGTAGAGAGGGATACCCTGTGTTTTTGCCCCAGTTTTGGCTACAGCCAGAGACACTGAGCCAATGGCCAAGCTCCCAGGCAAAACTGGTTCTGGTGGATCTGCTGGAGGAAATGACTTTTCTGCGGTGTTGCTCTTTTTGCCTGTGATGTAAGCAAATACAAACAGTTACAAACTAAGACACAGACGTTGATGTGACAAAAGGAGTATAAATGCACATTTTGGGCTTTTTAGGTGATGCCCTTTATAGAGCAACTTAAATAAGCTACAAAAAATAAGACAACATAAGACTCCTACACAGGGAAACTGTCACAGCAGCAAAATAAAGTGTAAGAACAAATGCGTAGTATATATCCTACAATCCATCATCAGCTATTAAAGGTCCCATGGCATGAAAATTTCACTTTATGAGGTTTTTTTAATTTAATATGAGTTCCCCCAGCCTGCCTATGGTCCCCAATTGGCTTGAAATGGTGATAGGTGTTAACCGAGCCCTGGGTATCCTGCTCTGCCTTTGAGAAAATGAAAGCTCAGATGAGCTGTTCTGGAATCTTGCTTGTTATGAGGTCATAACAAGCGAGGTTACCTCCCCTTTCTCTGCTTTGCCCACCCAGAGAATTTGGCCAACCCATGAGAGAGAGACATCATGTCTTTCAAACGAGAAAAGTGGCAGTTGGTCAAGGCCACACCCCCACTCTCCACCTTGCCCCGCCCTCTCTCCTCCTCAGTAGCTACAGACACAGAAATGGCACGTTCTGAGGAAAGCTCATTGTGGGACTGGCTCTAGTGGCTGTAATTCTGCACCAAGGCTGAATTTCGGGAAAGAGACTTCAGATACAGTATTAGGGGACCACTAAGGTCTATATAAAAGAGACTTCAGATACAGTATTAGGGGACCACTAAGGTCTATATAAAAGCATCCAAAGAGCACCATGTCATGGGACCTTTAAAGCAATAGCTCACGACAGGCCGTGGTATGTTGTGAATATATCACAGCTAAAGGATTTATGAAAAAAGTCCCCTGAAATAAATAAATACGAACGTATGAAATTAAATAATTAGATAAAAATAAAACCTATTTATTTATTTAACTACATTGACTCATATATATATATATATATATATATATATATATATATATATATATATATATATATATATATATATATATATATATATATATATATACACACACTGTATATATAACATCCTGAAATAAATAAATTACATACATATAGCGTCATTTATTTATTTCAGGATGTATTTCATAGGAATATTTATTTATTTATGTATTTATTCATTTATTTATTATTGAATAAAATGGAAGAGTTGACGTCGTTCATCAATCAACACAACCTAAATGTCAACATGACAACTTGGACCATAAAATGTGTTTGTATTGTCTCTCTTCCATGACATACACTTTAATGATTATTGGATCTTCAAGCACAAAATATAAATTTGGAATATGCAAACTTAGAATTTTCTATTTCCTCATTTGGAGAATAAAAGTGGTGCAGTGTTGTTCTGGTGTGCTCTGGCAGTCCTACACACCTGGATAGATAGTTCTTGAAGAAAATCTATTCATCCTTTCAACTCAATCTATCAGCATTGAGGAGCTGGCTGCTGGAAAAATACATTATTCATGCTCAAACTTTCCTTAGTTCTTTGGATTTTTTGCTAAAGTCTATGAAGGTATTGTATTTGCTATAATAGGAATCTCATGTTGTATGAAACCCAACATTATGTGGTAACTAGTCTATATCCTTGACATTCCACTTCCGGGAAACTACTTTTAAACGTACACATGTTCCACCAAAACAAGTTCCTTCCAAGTAGGGCTGCATGATATGAGGAAAACATCTAATTGCGATTATTTTGACTGATATTGCGATTGCAATATGATTCACGATATTGAAGGGAATGATCATATTTGTATCACTATTCTCATTTTCATTGACTAATATTAAATCTTAAAAAATTAAAATGATTATAAAAGACTTTTGCGAGGTTCTGTACCAAACAATTATTTTTTTCTTTAGTCTGTAGGAAAGGATTTGTAGGCCAGGACATCTCTGCAAAACCACAACACTTCATTCAGAATGGTTTGACACATATTTTGCCTTTAACAAATATTGCGCCCCCCTGCAATTTGGATATTGCATTAGTCCATATTGCGATTTCAATAAAATTGTTACTTCCGAGGCTATTTTGCAGCGGCTTTTCCCAATGCTTAGCACCGCCGATACTTAGCACAGTCGATTCTGATTGGTTTAAA
The DNA here is from genome assembly GCF_010015445.1 of Perca fluviatilis. Classification (NCBI taxonomy): domain Eukaryota; kingdom Metazoa; phylum Chordata; class Actinopteri; order Perciformes; family Percidae; genus Perca; species Perca fluviatilis. The sequence continues at coordinate 35,063,843 of NC_053130.1, read as the reverse complement.
GAAATACCAATAAACCAGAGCACGTTTTCCTCCCAGCCCCGTGTGTGGACTAGCCAGACCTTCCTCTGCAGCGCTGTGGAGGAAGGTCTGGCAATGCGAGACTAAATTACTGTTGAAACATGTCCGGTTATGTAGTATTTGGTTCAGAAGCCTTTAAAAGTGCTGCTATATTCTATTAGTGTGCACTGCTAACTATAGTAGCTGAATGCTAACGCCAGGGAAACCTGTAATCTTGGCTGTCAATGTTGTTAATTGCTCCCCAATTTCGGGTGACATTGCTGCTAAAACGTGTCCGGTTGTGTCATATTTGGTTTATAAGCCTTTATTGGTGTTTTTAAAAGTTACAAAGTCCTGCTGTATACTCAGTTGAAGCCGGACCCCGACTGTAGGGAGACAACAGGAGCAAGATGCGGACTGCTGACCAATCAGAGCAGACTAGGCTTTCTCGGGAGGGGGGGCTTAAAGAGACATGCGCTCCAACAGAGCATCTCATACAGAGGGTGAATACAGGAGCAGCAGCCATGGGCAGTAAGAGAAAAATAAAGTGTTTTTTGAACATTAAAGCATGTAAACATGTTCTAGTAAAACACAAAATACAAGTATGAACCTGAAAATGCTACATAATAGATCACCTTTAAGCAATACTGTTGCACGACTAGTTGCTACCCTACCTTTATCAACACTCTTCTTGTCTTTAGTCTGTGCAGGTAGTGGAGAAGACAAAATCACCTCAGCCTCGCTGGGTGAACGACTCTCCTCCTTCTGCTTGTTCTGGATGTCTTTCTCCTCCAGGTAGTGGGCCATGAAGAAATTGCTACCCAATTACAGAACACAAAATTACAACAAGCTCTAAAGGAAGGCTGATCTGTAAATCAGATTTTTCATGGGGGGATAAGAAATAAGACACCAAATGTTAAGTGTGTAAGTACTGAGCTCTAAAATATTTGTGGCACCTAATACATGTCAACACAGGAGATCTGGTCTCAAGTCAACCTCACTTAACAAGGAGATGCCACAAGGTTCTGTGCTGGGTCCATTATTATTTAAAATCTACATAAAAAAATAGTATTGCTCTAGCACAGACTTAATATATCAATTTTTATGCTGATAACACATTATTGTATGCATATTGATCTTCTCCAACTCAAGCCATGTCTACAGTCTGCCTTTAACATACCACCGACATCTCTGCATAATCTCAAACCTGTACTGAATGCCGATCGAACAAAATGTGTTTTACTCTCAAGAACCCATAATCCTGAATAAGCCTGAAGTGCTGCAAAGCGCAAGGCAAATGATTAAGATGTGCCCTACTATTAATGACAATAGGCTTTTTCTTATTCCTCATCTTCCGAAGGATTTTGGCTGACTTCTCGTCTCACAGCATTGCCAAGACATAGGTACAAAAAAGAAATCATTACGTGCGGAATGATCGGGAATGGTTTGCTATGACTTTTCTCAAAGATTCGCCTAGCCATTTCATGAAAATCGCATAAAAAGGCTAAACATTTCCTCATACACAATGAAGGGAAATCGACGCAAACAGAGCAAAAAACAACACCCCTCTTGAGGGCCATACTGTTTCGCTATACTTTAGCATAAAGTTACAGAAAGGCATGATAAAAACTCCTATGTATGACTTTAACTTAGGTTTTCGCCATGAATAATTTCTCCTACGTAGTGTCGTACAAACGACTAAAATTTTGACTTCTTTATTAGGCTGTTTTGAGGGCGAGAAATCCGTGCTGAAGCACTTTGTGCATGATAGAAAGGGAATTAAAAAGTCGGCCAAATGCAGCAACAAAAGGTTTTACCTTCTTAGTTAACAACAAATGTCTACTGTATAAAACATATTTGAACTGTGTATAGCGCCAACTTGGGTTAAATTAATATTTTTATATATTATTATTATAATATAGAACAATATTTGTGTGGAATCCGATGACGTCATTCACATGAATAATAATTAGCCATGGAGGATCGCTGGTTCACCAAAATTGAGTCTATAAAAATCTGCTTACTAAAAAAGTTAGACATATCAGACAACTTTTTTTCAGCATGTTTGTAGTAATTGCTATTTGTGCTATGTAACACAGATGCAGCTGATGACAGCAGACTGAAATATCGGTTCGCTACATGTTTATGCCTGTTGAACAGGTGTAGGCTAATGGCTTGTTTTTTCCAAGGGGGTAAGCTTCGCTTCAGAACTCGAACCTCCTATGGCGCCATTTTGATCCTACAAAGTGATCACCTCCCGTTAGCATCCCATTGACTCCCATTCATTTTGACGTCACTTTGACAGCGAATAACTTTACATCTGAAGAGTTTAAAGACTCTATTTGTCCATTGTTTATTTCTAAAGAAACACGACAATGTATAAAAGGCTCCATTACCTTGTATCTCACGTTATGGCTCCGTAGCAGACGTTTTTATAAAAATAGGCTAACGATTGTGTCATAACCACGCGACTTATTGTCACACAGTAGAGGAATTACCGTATAGTACAGGAGAAGCTCACAGGCAGTTTCAACTTACATGAGCTGTTTAGGTTTAATTACTAATGTTAACTATCATTTTAGTTAGCAATAATTAGCCTGTGCCTATGTTATCTCCTTACATATACCTACGCTCTCCATCTCTGCAAGATTGGGAATGATTGAGATTTCTCTCGGCACAGCTACCAGAAGACTTCACACTTTCAGACAGGTTGCTCACGTCACATCTACGTTGTCTCTCTCAGTTGGAGGCTGCGTCAATTACAATTCTTCTAATATCCTTCACTGGTCTCCGTCCAGAGCAACGGGCTCTGTTGGTCCATTTTATATATGTCAATGGTTTTTTCTCATGTTTTTCTTCTTCTTTTGGCTTACCGGCAGGCTAGATGCCTTGCGGCACATTGCTGCCTCGGACAGGTCAGTTTATATTTCAAGAAGGTTAATCCTGTTGCAGAGATAAAATACATGAATAAAATACATGACTGCTACTATCTCAAATTGATGCTTACAGTTTCTCCTACTATTCATGTCCAAAACCTTAGTTAGTCAAGCTGATTATTGGATGCCAACCAACTGCCCAACAGACTGCCATAGAAACTTATTTATAGAGGAAAACAGACAATGTCAGTTTTCTAACCTGTTCTATCTCTCATATATTTAACATCACAACAGTGCCTGAATTGGACCAAAAACGGTGCTGGTACCCTAATTCAGCAGTTGCATGACATGATCATCACACACGTCTTGGATATATTTATACTTATACACATATCGTGGTATTATATCACTTCAAATGTGTTTGCGCTTTGCATTTCATTACATACATTAGGGGGTTGATATTAAAGTGATGGTTCGGAGTAATTTACCCTAGGGTCCTTTGCACCATGACCTCGAGCCAAACACCCCCCCCAGAAGCTTTTTTCACATGGGTCTAACACTGGGCGAGTTAGCGTAGAGTAGCATTAGCCGCTGAGTAGCTTAGCGCGGGGCTAATGGACCCACGTTTGTATCTCTTAAATGACCCCACTAATAATGCCCGAAATGATACCAAAGGTCTACACTAGTATATATAGGTTATGCTCTCATAAAACGATGGATTGTAAAGTTTGTAAGTACACCAGAAGTTTATGAACACTTGCCTGCTCTCTTCTACTAGCTGCTGCTGCTGCTACCTGCAGTTAGTTACGAGTGCTTAGGGGGCCGCGGTCTATAAATTACTAACCGAAAAAGATAAAACAAAAATATGTATTAATTTAATGATTAAATAAGGTAATGTCTCCAAACTTACCTCAATTATTACTTGTCTCCTGCTAGTTATATTACAGCACTTACTTTAAAAAATAAGTTAAATTAAAAAATATTTTTGTTGCATCTCTTTTCGGTGTTGTAATTTGTAGATGTCCCTAAGCACTCGTCTCACAGCAGCAACAACAACAGCAGAGAGCAGAAGCCAGCAGGCAAGTGTTATTTACATAAACTTCTGGTGTACTTACAAACTTTCCAATCCATCGTTTTATGAAAGCATAACCTATATATACTAGTGTAGACCTTTGGTATCATTTCGGCATTATTAGTGGGGTCATTTAAGAGATACAAACGTGTCCATTAGCCCCGCCAATTATTCAGCGGCCAATTACTCTACGCTTAATCCCCGCAATGTTAGACCCAGGTGAAAAAAGCTTCTGGGGGGGTGTTTGGCTCGAGGTCATGGTGCAAAGGACTCTAGGGTGAATTACTCCGAACCATCACTTTAACTTTTGGAAGGAATGAAGGAAGAGCAATCGAGCACAGATCGATAGAGTTCAGTGGCACAGGATGAGCACTAAAGATGCCAGACTGTTGTGCTGCTTATGTATGACGACCTGCAATCGGAGCTCCGGCGGCGGCAGGAGGCGGAGAGTTCCGCGGCCTACGGCAGCGTCTCTTCCCCCAGGCAGGAACACAGCTTCGCCTCGCTGCTGCGCCGGTCCCCGCTGATCCAGATGGGACCAGCCAAAGACAGAGTGGTGATCGGGAGGATCTTCCACGTAGTCCAGGACGACCTGTACGTAGATTTCGGCTGGAAGTTCCACTGCGTTTACCGCCGCCAGCCGGCGGACGGAGAGAAGCTACAGCGGGGTAGCAGAGTCCATCTGCGGCTGCAGGATCTGGAGCTCAATGCCCGCTTCCTGGGAGCCAAAACCGACACCACGCTGCTGGAAGCCCAACATACGTACTGCTGGGCCCGCTGGAGGGAAGGGAAGCCCCGGAGAACCTGGACTGAGCAGAGCAGACTGTCGCAGCTTGCTGAAGTTTAAATCACAGTTTTCCTAAAGGGAGTCTGGTGGTACTCGGACTGTGGACAACGAAACATGACTTTAAGTCTCGTCAAATAAATAAATACATGCAGAAATAAATGAATAAATAGCGGAGGAGTGAGCCTGGGCATTTCTGATGGACTCAGATCTGTGAACTGATTATAATAAATATTCTTTGTATTAACACATTCATTAGTCTCTTTGTTTTGTTTGTTACTGCACATGATGATGAAGCTACACTTTTAAATCACAAACAAAACTAACTTTAATATTTATATAAATGCTCTAGGAAGGAGACTAACGATCAGATATTACAGTTAAAATAGACTCAAATACTAATTTACTATTTTGTGTTTTAATGTGGAAACATCTTGTATAAACTCAGGGAACTGGCTCTTACATCATATTGTATTGCAGGCTTGCTGATGTACAAAGTAAACCAATACAATTCAAATGTTTAAATTAATTAACATGTATTTTCAAATATGGATAGTCACACCATTTTGCATGCAGTAGGCTAGGCTAAGGTAAGTAGCGATAGTTCATTTTAAGTTTACTTAAGTGGAAGAATGTGACTAATAAACCTAGGCCTACTAGCACTAGGCATTACATTTTGAACATGAAGTAGATTATATTATCTATGAGTCTCTGGGTCAAGGCGAGGCAAGCACTTCTTCCTTGTTTCATGGCGGTACTGTGATCCAAAAGGTAGGTGCTGATTGGCCGAAGAGGAGTCCTGTGTATCTGCGCCACTGAACTCTATCGATCCTTCATCCTTCAACTAACTTGAATCTGAATTGTGAGAACTGAATGTTATATAAGATATATAGAGAGGATCAAATTTTATTGGACTTCAGTTCAAAACGAATAAATTCAATTATAAATTATACTATTCAGATTCAGTTTTTCAATGCAATGATTCAAATTAAACAATACAATTTCAAATTATGTGATTCAAATTCAGTTTTATAGTAGTAGTAATATTAGTAGTAGTAATAGTATAGTTTTATTTGATTAAAGTTCAATGTGGTGTACTACAATATATATATATATATATATATATATATATATATATATATATATATATATATATATATATATATATATATATATATATATATATATATATATATATATATATATATATATATATATATATATATATATATATATATATAGAGCATGGTCCACCCTAACCATACTGATGATGCCAAGTAACTCAGTAGGCTCTTCTGTTGGGTCATGAGACATAATGCAAAATAAAACACAATGAGGAGGTCAGTGCATCATGATGATATGACAGGCTGTGACAATAGGCAAACAAGTGCAAAGCATTAACCTCACCATGACCCCATTACAGGAGGTTAATACACTGTAAACTATATGTGACCTTATTGGATCCTCATTTATTCACGTTTGTTTACATGTTTTAGGATTAAGGCTATTGAATTGCAGAATAAAGCTATAATGCGTAGTTTCTGTCTCACACTTGAGGAATTCTAAATCATGACAACAACACATGTGGCTTCCCTGATCGCGCACCACCCTTCCCCCACACAGGACACAGAGGATTAAAAAAACAAAATGGACTCTTCAGAAGAGGTCATTATCGTCACACAAGTTTCCGTAAAAAACTAAAAAATTATCCGCTTTTAACTTTTTCTTTCAACCAATCACAATCGTCTTGGGCGGTGCTAAGCACCGAGCGGAGCCATGGTGCCTCTGCTAAATAGCCTCAGTAAGGAACTTGTTTTGGTGGAACATGAACGTTCAAAAGTAGTTTTAGTCGTGTAACAGAAAACTCAGATTGGACAGCTAGCTGTCTGGATTTACCCTGCAGAGATCTGAGGAGCAGTTAACCATAGTCCTCACAAATCCACCAGAGGTTAGAAAGCCAACACAGAGACAGAGGAAGGGGACGGACATCCGGCCAAAAATGTGGGACATCCGGCGGAACTTCCAGCGGCACCGGAGCTATCCTGTAGATGAAACGTTGTCTATATATACAAATGTGAGAGTAACAACTGACCTTTATAAAAGACACAAAACACGTCTAAATGCAAACGGAAATGATGTCCACCGGAGGTTAGAACGCCGACACAAAGAAAGAGGAATGTGACGGACATCCAGCCAAAAAGAGTGACATCTGGGGGAGTTTCCGGCAGAACGAGAGCGATCCCGAAAGTGGAAAGTTGTGGATATAGACTAGAAAAGGAATGGCCTTTCTATTAATTTTATTTGTATGGGTGTGACACTGCTATGCTCAGGAATGGAAACTCAAAGTTTCATCCTGGAACAGTCCTGGAACCAATCAGTAAACCACAAACACATGAAATTCGACCATTTTTAGAAGTAATTTGTTTCTACCTGAATGCATTGTTGTCACAATAAAAAAGCTTCTCAGCAGCATTTATTACAAAACACACAAAAATGTTCCACTGAAACTGAATTATTTAAGTCTAGTACCTTTTGAAAGCAGGCTGACCACCATAATTGAATGTGGTGCAAACTGCCCTAGATAAATAGAATTTTACAATAAAGTATGGCTGAATATGAAGTGTACAATAATTATTATGACAAAAAACAGCACAAAACTCTCCATTTGATTAGTGGAGTATCTGGAAATGGATGATCAATTCAATATCTCTCCAGATACAAAACCCTCCACAGTAATTTGAAAAACATTTGAACACTACCTGAGTATATGGTCAACATCTGATTGGTCACAGGGGTTTTGGCCCTTCAGCATGTTGTTAAGAGGTTCATTGATCCACTGGGCAGCAGTCATCACATGGTCAGCCATCTCCTGACACTTTGCTTTCCAGTCCAGCGATGTCTCCTTAGGACCAAAGTGGCTGGAGATGGCAGCTGAGGACATGCTCTAAACAACCCAAGACAGGGAAAAACTTATTTTACCTAGCACCTAGCACCAGACTACATCTCACCTTCCTTGTTCATAAAAGAACAAGGAAGGCCCCTCAGATCCTCCAACTCTTCTCTTTTAGCTGTTCCACAAAGCAGAATAAAAACGTATGGTGATGCTGCGCTTAGCTACTATGCACTGAGATGCCTGAGGATCTGAGAGGAGCTGGAAATATAAATACCTTTCAACGGAGACTAAAAACCTACTTCTTCAGTCTGACTTTCATGTTGTGTATTCAAATTATAATTTTTTTGTTTAAGTGTTTATATTTATATTATAACTTCTATGGTTTTAGTGTTTTATACGTTTATATGAATATATATATATATATATATATATATATATATATATATATATATATATATATATATACACACACATATATTATGACAGTTATTGTTGTTCATCAAGAAAATGCAATTTCCCCACATATTTTGTGTCTCTTTATGGGATTTTATCTCTCTCTATTGTGGTTTTGTTTTTAGTTTCTTTGTAGTCGGTTTGTGTCTTTTTGTGGTAGTTCTGCGACTCTTTTTGACATCATTTTGGACTATTACTATCACCATATTTGTGTCTAAAACATTGGAAAAGCTAGAACAGATAATAAATAAATAACACTCAAAAAGCTTAAAGACAAAACTTGCTAAAGAAGTCCATGTACAGTCAATAGATCTGAGAAAAGTCTTTTAGTTTCATCCATTCGGCTTAGGTGTTGCCTAAAACGGCTCAGGTGCTGCACCTAAACTTTATAATAAAACCCAAAAATGACTATTTTCGAAATTGAAATCCAAGAGAAATACTATATTCTCTCTTTGGACAATCTGCTTAAAACGGGCAATACATTAGGGAGGATTAAATCAAATTTCAGCATCAAACGCATTATTTGTAGATTTTTACCATCATTTAGTTTATCTTTGACAGTTTACAATGGAGCATTACAGGAACATTTGGGAGGTAAATGAGCAGTCATGTAACAAAGGACATAAGTTGCAGGTTCATATTGAGTGTACTTTTTATGGTTGGCCACAAGATGACTGAACTGATAAGATTTATACATAAAACTCTATCTTCAAAAGCAGCATGTCAATGATAAGCTGCTCCATCATATCACCTGCAATTGTTATGGAGGATCTACTTGTCCTTTGATTCTATTAATATCATGCAACTGAGCAAACTACATGTCTCCCTCACAGTTAAAACTTCCTTTAAATAAACTCACATAAATCATAAGCTCTTATCATAGGTTCAGAATCTGCAGTAAAATTTCCTTATGCTAAGGTTCCTTGTCTTCCAACATCAAACTGCATTGCAAAAATCTCAGTGTCATGCTGATGACGAGCTTAATTCAATCTTTGTGTGATTTCTTTTGTCCAATCCTGCTTCTTACATCTGTGACATTTAAAAGAAATTTAATCCTTTTATGTTTTAACTACAAAGCAAAACTGTAACCAATGCTTTTATTACATCTGAATTAGATCCCTGCAGCTCTCTATATTCCTGTTCAGAATACTTACAAGATCCAATAGAAGAATGCATATAACCCATCTCTACATTGGTTGCCTGCGTGTTTTAGATTAGGTTTCAGGATTAATGCTGATCAACTTTAAGGTATACATATGGGATTTGTTACTGACTATATCTGTATTTCTATATCTCACTAGCTCCTTATCTTTGTTTAAATAAACCTCACCTATAAACGCTTTATTTTAAAATAGCTTTCTCTGAAATGATTTTAATGCTGTGCTTTTATGTTGTTTTTAATCTTATTTATATATATTTTAATACACTAAACCATGCATATGTTAAATAGACAGGGTCAGAGGACAGAGGGTGCCATATGGTCTGCAGATTGTAAAGCCTCTTGAGGCAAAATTGTGATTTGTGATATAGGGCTATAGCATTAAAATTGACTTGACTAAGTTATTATAATTATTATTATTATATGATCTAGCTTTGGCACTGAAGAAGTGGCCTCTGCCTCCTTACAATGAGGTTATAGCACTAAGTAATACTGTTGAGTAAAAGCGTTTATACATGCCAATTGGCTGGACCCTAGTTGTGTGTCCTTGTGACCCTAGCGTGACCTGGGTTCATGGTGTCATATCTCATCTTTCTGGCTCATGTGATACTGTAAAAACTGAAATGGCAAGGGTCAAGGGTCATGGTCTGTTTTGTGATTGCTACCGTCTTTGCTCGCATCTTGCCTCCAGCTGCCTCTTCACATCAGAGTTTGAAGAGGCCCCCTTGCTGTCATTTCAAACCATCAGCAAATCACTAATGAATCACATCGCCTTTGTTAAACCTTTATTTGTTCAATCTTCACGCTTAATGCATATTCTGAGCTGAATATCCAGAATCTGCCACATGAGCGATCGTCAGCCATTGTCCAAGAAGAACAGTTGATCTGTTGAAATTATATTGCACCAGTGCTGATGTTCACAAGGAAAGGCCAGAAAGGCTAAATGTAAATCATGAGTTTTACCTTTTCCTTGTTGCAGACGATGCAGAAGACCTCTGCCTCAATGGCTAGCTGTCCTCTTGCATCATAAACCTCCCTTCCCTTCAGTCTGCTGATCCTTGGTGGTGCACATAGGTTTTTAAAGTAATTTGCCTGGAGTGACAGGTAATGGTTAAAGAAATGAGGTACATTTAAAGCCAGAGTGTCTGGTTTTAAGATTCACAAGAGATATTTATTATTTCCCTCCTCATTCACAAAGGATGTAGCCTAACACACACACACACACACACACACACACACACACACACACACACACACACACACACACACACACACACACACACACACACACACACACACACACACACACACACACACACACACACACACACACACACACACACACACACACACACACACACACACACACACAGTAGTAACTCTGTTTTTCTAGACCTATCATTATTTTTCATGTGCAATGTTAAAATATGTTTAAAGCCTACATCTGAAACTAAATGCTGCAGGGTGTGTTGCATTTGAAGCAAACAGCCCAAAACAACGTTTGAATGTCCTTCAAAAAAATTAAGTATAGTGTTACAAGAGGTAAAACATTTGAATGAAATGAGATTTCTTTTCAATTTTTCTCAAAATTCTGAACCATTAAAGGTCCCATGACATGGTGCTCTTTAGATGTTTTTATATAGGCCTTAGTGGTCCCCTAATACTGTATCTGAAGTCTCTTTTATATAGGCCTTAGTGGTCCCCTAATACTGTATCTGAAGTCTCTGGTCCCCTAATACTGTATCTGAAGTCTCTTTTATATAGACCTTAGTGGCCCTATACTGTACTGCCTTTATATAATTAGTGGTCCCCTAATACTGTATCTGAAGTCTCTTTTATATAGACCTTAGTGGTCCCCTAATACTGTATCTGAAGTCTCTTTTATATAGACCTTAGTGGTCCCCTAATACTGTATCTGAAGTCTCTTTTATATAGACCTTAGTGGTCCCCTAATACTGTATCTGAAGTCTCTTTTATATAGACCTTAGTGGTCCCCTAATACTGTATCTGAAGTCTCTTTTATATAGACCTTAGTAGTCCCCTAATACTGTATCTGAAGTCTCTTTTATATAGACCTTAGTGGTCCCCTAATACTGTATCTGAAGTCTCTTTATATAGACCTTAGTGGTCCCCTAATACTGTACTGAAGTCTCTTTTATAAATTAGTCCCCTAATACTGTATCTGAAGTCTCTTTTAGACCTTAGTGGTCCCCTAATACTGTATCTGAAGTCTCTTTCATATAGACCTTAGTGGTCCCCTAATACTGTATCTGAAGTCTCTTTTATATAGACCTTAGTGGTCCCCTAATACTGTATCTGAAGTCTCTTTCATATAGACCTTAGTGGTCCCCTAATACTGTATCTGAAGTCTCTTTTATATAGACCTTAGTGGTCCCCTAATACTGTATCTGAAGTCTCTTTCATATAGACCTTAGTGGTCCCCTAATACTGTATATGAAGTCTCTTTTATATAGACCTTAGTAGTCCCCTAATACTGTATCTGAAGTCTCTTTTATAAAGACCTTAGTAGTCCCCTAATACTGTATCTGAAGTCTCTTTTATATAGACCTTAGTGGTCCCCTAATGGCCGGGACACACATAGCCGACGGCCGACCGTTGACAGAAAACCCCGTCGATATGATCAGTCGCGTCCCCGAGGTCCAAAAAACTGCCACAGAACAGACCAGAAAGACGAGAGGAGACGAGACGTAATACACCTCCATAACAGCAGGCAGCGCTAATCTGTATTGTTGCCCAAGAAATGAAAACCGGCAGCTGATTGGACGAACGCGTCACATGGGTTTGTTTTCTCCGGAAATTGAAAGCCAGACTGTCATGGCGGCCGTTCAGAATACGATCTCATATTGTACTAAAATAGTTCACTGAAACATTTTAAGAGAGAAATAGGCCGTGCAGTTGCTGAATCTGTCTTCATTTCAGCTCAACAAAGGTCAGTTTAAAAGATTTTCATCAGATTTTGAGAGACTGTAGTCACCTCATTCCGCTCGTCATTTCCGGGTGAGCCCGATTTCCCTGCCGCCGACCGAACATGTCAGGTCGGCCAAAATGAACGCCGACAGCCCCCCAGACGGACGACGGCACGGGACACACCGAACAGATTTGAGTCACTGACCTCGCCAGACTGTCCCACAGCCGATAATCGGCCTGATGTGTCCCGGCATTAATACTGTATCTGAAGTCTCTTCCCCGAAATTCAGCCTTGGTGTAGAATTCCAGCCACTAGAGTCAGTCCCACAATGAGCTTTCCTTAGGATGTGCCATTTCTGTGTCTGTAGCTATTGAGGAGGAGAGAGGGGGGGGCAAGTGGAGGGTGGGGGTGTGGCCTTGACCAACTGCCACTTTGCTCGTTTGAAAGCCATGTGTGTATGTTTCTCTCTTTAATGGGTGGGCCAAATTCTCTGGGCGGGCAAAGCAGAGAAAGGGGAGGTAACCTTTCCCCTTATGACCTCATAAAGGCCGTTTTACAGTTGTGCGGAGGCTCCACGCAGAGCTTTCGCCGTAGGCTACATAAGTGGCCTGATGTTTATACTTGTGCGCTGGTCTGTGCGTCGAGTCGTCATGTGTGTGTGTGTGGGGAGTGGGTGATAGAGCGAGGGAGAAGTGAGAGAGTGACGGAGATTCGCTTCGGAGCGACTCTAGAGTCCTAGTGAGAGAACCAAAGTGTCTCCCCTGTTCTTTCTGACCACGGTGGGAAATCTGGAGCAGGAGAAGTTAACCCTCTCCTTGATCTCATGTTGTTTATGGAGAAGGAGAACCAGGAAATGAGTTGGGGGAAATGCAACGCTACCAAGCCACAGCCGAGCGACGTGTGTCGCCGCGAGGTGTAGTTACATTTTTCGAGAGGTGCGCGTCAGGCTACGGGGTAGGGTCTGGCGTAGATGCAGAAGGGTCTGCGGGGCTACGCCGTTGATTTTATGCACGACTATAAAATGGCCTTAAGGAGTAAGATTCCTGATCGGCCCATCTGAGCTTTCATTTTCTCAAAGGCAGAGCAGGATACCCAGGGCTCGGTTTACACCTATCACCATTTCTAGCCACTGGGGGACCATAGGCAGGCTGGGGGAACTCATATTAATGTTTAAAAACCTCATAAAGTGACATTTTCATGCCATGGGACCTTTGTACTTCCGTTTACTTTGTTGGGAATTGCTCTCTAAATAAGGGTTAATACAGCACCTTAGTTCTTGTTTGTACAGCATTTTGGTCAGCTTAAACTGTGTTTAAATGTGTTCTAGAAATAAACTTTACTTACTTACTTTACAAGAAACAGGGTTTAGAGAGCAATTCTCAACAAAGTAAAGGGAAGTACATAATCCTTGTGTTGTCCTTCGGGTCACTGGGACCCGAAGGACCACACAAGGGTTAAAATGTTTCATACAATTCAGCATGAAATGTACTTGGTGAGATGATTAGAAGTCATTTTTGCGATTTCTACAGATTTTACAGTACCAGAGCAACTCAATTCTATTGTTCCTCAAGACCTGAATATCCCATTACAGAAACGTTATCATAGAATGGCAGCCTCTTCTATAAACAATGTGCTCTTGCGGCAAACGTGTGTAGTTTTTTAATCTGACCTTGCTGGTTCACTCATTCGCTTTTCCTGGGTATGTAATGTTTCCCTTAAAAACGTCCTCCTGCCTTTGCCCTCCCTTCCTTGTCGTGTCCTTTCTGACCGAGAAACTGGTTTTAGTGCCACCATCTTGCCAGCCATTAAGCAGCTTTTAGTCAATAAACGTTGTCCAAGAAATAAGAAACAAGAGATGCTACTAGGAAGTATTCTTATCCATCAATCAGTGGTGGTTCTAGACCATTTCAAATGGAGGGGCCAGGCTGGGACCACATGTGATTTTACGGGTACCAAATATATTAAGCACAAGTGTTAGATACCACCAACCCTCCATAGGTTTGGTTCTACAAAAGACCAACGATACACACATAACAATAAACACAAGAATATTCAGTGTTAACCTACATTTTATGTATCACTGCACATGAATAATATCCCCTCTTTGGGGATAAAGCTGTGGTTAAAAATGTATGAAAATATGTTCCATAGTTAGGGGGGGTCAAGGCTTAATATTAAGGAGGCACTAGCCACCCTTGGCCCACAGCTAGAACTGGCACAGCCATCAATACCTAGGTGGAATCCTGTAAAGCTACACACGCAACAACCATGTCTGACATGTGGAAGGACGTTACTTAATTGTCCCACTTATAAGGACTTTATTTAATATATGTGATAAAAAAAAAGTTGTAAAAACGTAAGGTCACTAAATGTGCAGCTTTCATTTGCTCTGTAAAGAAGTAACGTTAAAGGGGTGATAGAATGATTATATAGGGTATTTCACACTGTTCCTTATGGTCTCCTAATGGGGTATGTAACATTGGTTGGGCTGAAAATGGCCTGGTTGATATTTTATTGGCCCTTATGCATCCCTGTGTTTTGGCCCTATTTGTAACAAGAGCTTTTCTTCCAAATATGGTATGGTCATGAATATTTAGATGAGCTGCGCGCTGATTGGTTGAGCGACTTGCCATACACACATATTAGAGCACGGCTTGGTTGGGCGAATCCCCCAATACACATACATTAGAGAAGCGACAGAATCTCATATTCCAGACACTGCAATGTTTCATTACCAAATTCACTTCTGAGACTTTTTAAGTGAGAAATCAACTATATAAAGCTGAAATATGGGCCGTTTTACAAAATTTGATGGCTAATTGCAAATTTGGTAAGACGTGTCGGACTTTAGGAGCTCCACACAGTCTGGCCAGCGGCAGCCTGCTGGGCTCCATACCCAGGGCAAAGTCACCCTTTGTGGATACTGCACTACGGGGCTCCGCGGCCAGCTGCCGGCATAACTATAATATATTTACCGGTTTGAATTTCGTCACGCCACTTTGATTTTAAGGCATTTTTATGAACGTGAGGCGTCTTTGTAGGACCAGCAGCTGCTTGCTATATGTCCCATTCATTACAATGGGGAAATACCGCAGCTAGCTAGCTACACTGTCGCCATAACTAAATTATATTTCGGAGTGTCTATTTGCACCCCCGGTACGAATAGCCTCGGCCACACAGCTGAGCTATTTACACCCTGTGACGTAACAACAAAAAAACGTTGCTCGCGTGCACCGAAATCATGGCGGACGTTCATCTTCCATGACCGCAGAAACTGGCATATTAGGGAAGTTTTGTCTCTAAAGTTTATAACAATTGAATTTCTAGCGGAAAATGGATACTACAGTTGCGCTTTCTGTCTTCACTGAAAGCATACAACCGTTAGTTTGTTAGTTAGTACCTATTTTTTTGTATACAGTATGGTTACCTAGCAACCGAGGCTTGAAGAAAGCAAGTGGTAAAAAGTTGTTCAACTTAATGAAAGAACTGCTAGGTGAGTGGTTAGTGTGCTTGCCTCTGGTATGGGAGTTTGGAGTTTGATTTCCCTGTGTTAAAATTTGGATTGGATAATTTGCATGCAATTGCGCAAGTCAGGACCCGCGAACGCATATTTTTTTTTGCAGGGTGGTAGGGGAAGACTCATGAATAAGCCTGCTCTGGTTGGGTTGGTTAGGTTTAGGCAAGAGGAGTGGGATGGTTATGGTTAGGGTAAGAATGTCAGGGCGATAATATTCCAAAAAGGTGTAATACATGAGTAGTATGGATAACTGTGTGTAAATATATGCCAAGGTACTGTAAATGCACAGGGGTGCAAATAGCATACACTTCTAATTGTACCAGGGGTGCAAATAGCATACACTTCTAATTGCACCAGGGTACAAATAGCATACTGCTAATTGTACCAGGGGTGCAAATAGCATACACTGCTAATTGTACCAGGGGTGCAAATAGCCTCACCCATTATATTTACAGTTTGAATTTCGTCACGCCACTTATACAACATCATTCCCCAATGTCTTATAAAGCTAACCGTTGTGTCCGATTTGATTTTAAGGCATTTTTATGAACGCGAGGCGTCTTTGTAGGACCAGCAGCTGCTTGCTATATGTCCCATTCATTACAATGGGGAAATACCGCAGCTAGCTAGCTACACTGTCGCCATAACTAAATTATATTTAGTTTGAATTAGATCCACGCCACTTATACAACATCATTCCCCAATGTCTTATAAAGCTAACCGTTGTGTCCGATTTGATTTTAAGGCATTTTTATGAACGCAAGGCGTCTTTGTAGGACCAGCAGCTGCTTGCTATATGTCCCATTCATTACAATGGGGAAATACCGCAGCTAGCTAGCTACACTGTCGCCATAACTAAATTATATTTAGTTTGAATTTCGTCACGCCACTTATATTACATCATTCCCCAATGTCTTATAAAGCTAACCGTTGTGTCCGATTTGATTTTAAGGCATTTTTATGAACGCAAGGCGTCTTTGTAGGACCAGCAGCTGCTTGCTATATGTCCCATTCATTACAATGGGGAAATACCGCAGCTTGCTCACTTTCGCATAACTAAAGTATATTTACAGTTTGAATTTTGTCACGGCATGAATATTACAGGTTCCTCAAGGTCTTACAAAGCTTAGCTAACACTTGTCCGATTTCGATTTTGGGAATGTCAGAGTTAGGAGGAGGCTAGCTAGCTCTCATTGATGGACTCCATCTCACCGCGGCTCTATCAATGAGACTCGTGGACAAGAGGCGTTTATTTCCCCGATTGTTTGTTTAAATAACTCAACACACATACCCATTATAAGATTTACTGGAACCTGCGGGCTGCGGTAAAAGATTGCGGGCGTAACAAGCTCGCTGACAATGCGGTCAGGGGCGCGATGTAGCAACCCAGGCAGCACCAACACCGGCACTAAACTCCGACACACAGTCGGAGAAAATTTGCAATTAGCCATACTTTTCGTAAACCCCCATATTTGAGCTTTATATGGTTGATTTCTCGCAAAAAGTTTCAGAAGTGAATTTTGTAATGGAATAGCAGAGATCTGCGTGACCTAGCTAGATTCAGAAGACTACCTGATCTCAGGTCAGTTGTGTAGCCTATGTAAATGTTGGGGCGTGACTGTTCTCTTAAGGTTCCGGATTTTGAGATGCTTGCGTAAGCAACTAGCTTTGTTGGGATTCGCCCGTTTTCAGAGGCAGTTTCAAAATATGAGATTTTCATAGTAAAGGGGTGTCAGTGGGACTTTGAGCTTCTATGTATGTCCCATTTACCCACCGAACTGTCGTTATTCAACTATGACAGGGTAAAATCGGTTTTGCATTCTATCACCCCTTTAACAGACTTGATCAAACTTTTGTTTTGTAAAAAATGTCTATTGGACATGTGCTTTTATGTTTCAATTCTGTTCATTTGTCTCCTCTACTTCACTTCTCTCCCTTCATTTGCTCACTTCTCTCCCTTCATTTGCTCACCTCCTCCAAGCTAGCCTCTTTCTAATAGAGAAGTGTGATGGATAGAGGAGAGCACAAGAAACGGAATACACCCCCCCAGGGCTGGACTGGCCATCTGGCATACCGGGCATTTTCCCGGTGGGCCGACGCACTTTTGGGCCGAATCGCTGATAGGCCTTTTTTTATTTTATGGCCAGGCCGGCCCATAAAGAACTCACAGCGGCCCATTGGTTAATTTTCTTTATTGGCACTGGCCTGACCCAATCAAATCCAGGAACCCCCCTTCCCCACTCTGGGCCGCAAATTTATGAATCCCACTATGGCCACGCCTCCCGGCCGTGAGACACGAGCTGTAAAATAGTTATGCTGGAAGTTTAGCATCCACGTTAAAATGGACATTGACTACTAAAGTGCAAGGGAGGTGCAGAGAAATTACAGGAGAAAAAGATTAAGAATCTACAGGCGGATTCCTCAAAATGTGCCAAAATGTCTGACTCTCAGCTTTATTGTAGCTTTTGGGAAGGGTTATAGTTATGGTTATAGTATTTAGCAGACACTTGTGTCCAAAGCGACAAAATGTGAATCTTACAATAGTTCAAATTAACAGTAAACTGTTTTAAAGTTGCTAAGCCAATATTAAGCAAAATAGTAATATAACAATAATGGCAACACAATATCAAATATCAATAACAAATAATAAAAATACCATAAATATACAAATCATAACTCTAAGAATGAATTCATTATTTAAAGGTGCAATATGTAATATTGTGTGTAATACTGGCAGCTAGCGGTTAAAATAGTTACTGCACTACCAATTCAAAATACTGGAGAGTCGTTTCCCCCGCCCCCTCCTGCCCAGACTCGAAGTTCACGGGGGTTGCCAGGCTGAGACCGTAGCATTCACAACAACGTTGCTAGACACTTTTCTCACATAGCCAGACATTACTCCACAGCACAGCGGAGTAGCTAACGGTAGATGCTAGTCTCACATAGCCAGACATTACTCCACAGCACAGCGGAGTAGCTAACGTTAGATTCTGGCTATATTGACAGTCATAAAAGCCCGTGCTCACGCGGAGCTCTGTAACCAACTGACAGACACACTTTTTCGGCTTAAAATTACAGTATGAACCGCTAAAAACACAACAACCTCACCGTCCTCTCCACACGCCAGTCAGGCACACTTCCTCGGCTTAGAATTACAATACGAAACGCTAAAAATACCACTACCTTACCGACGGAACACACTTCATTGGCTTAGAATTACGGCAAAAATCGCTAAACACACTGCAAACTCATAGTCCTCTCTTTCCGATTTACAGCCCCCCTCTCGTGGCTTAAAATAACTCACCGTTGTCGGCTCCAGCCGCTGACGAGGCTACACGCTGTAAACAGCCGTGGGCTGCTTGCCTGGTTCTCCGGTAACGTTAACAGGTAGCAGGGTTAGCATGGCGGCGTTAGCCAGGACCAGTCGGGATCACTTTACTGGCTGTGTCTCAATTGTTTTTGCGAGTAACCAACTCGGGTACTCTAGCTATATAATTCAATGTGAGAACACTAAATGTTGAAATGACAAAAAATGCCGCCCTAGTAGCTGTGATAAATTAGCCTGAAGCTAATGCTTACCGGTTCAGGAGAAAATAAGCCAACTCTGCGTCCTTTTGGGCTCTAAGCTGTCTCCATCTTTCAAATACATCTCCATTATTTACCAGGGGGTTGTTATGTCTCAGAGGTCCGTTCCAGGTAGGAGGTTTAACAAACTCTGAGTCTAACCCTGATGTCTGAGTTGATTTACCCTGAGATGGGAAACTCTGAGTTTTCGGTTCCAGAACAGCTGATTTGAGTTGGTTCAATCAACTCGGAGTATGTTCACTCAGGGTTACGCGCGTGCACAAAAGGCAGTATGAATGGAGCCATGATTCTACGATTCACCATGGTAACAACCACAAACAAACGGGTCGGCGGAAATACTCATGCGCACAAACAGCGAGTTTGAACATGTATTTCGTTAAAAAAGCAAGACAGCGGCTGCTGCTGCAAAAGAGAGAGAATTGGTGTGGGAGAAAATTGCTGCTCGAGTCAATGCGTAGCTACACATTCACAGTGTATTAATTTCATATTTAATCACAGTTAACTTATAATATTACTGGTGAAAACTGGAATTGTATTAGGCCTACACCTATAATTTCATTTAGGTGCAATCCTGCGGGCGAAAAAGTAAACTATACTAATCCCATGGCTGCTGCAGCACCATGATCATTAACAGAACTATAATGTATAATGATGTATTTCTTTTTAATGGCTCTACTGTCCAGGGAACACTACAAAAAAGTTTAAAAAACGTTTCAGAGCGAGTCACACTTTTCTGATTGCTCTGCATACAGTGGCTTAGCCTACTATTAGCCTACAGTATGATCCGCTACACTGTTGTTAAGAAAACTGCTGTTTGCAAAAAACGTAATGCGACACAAAGAATCTGCTGGGATGTTAAAGCCTGTCCACGATGGCTGATGTTAGTGATATGAGGACGGATGGACTGTGATAAAATATACCTCTCAAATCGGTTATGTGGAAATGAAAATACATCTATAGTCGGGATTCAATACCGACGTAAACTCTCTGTGAATTAATAGGCCTACAGCTTTTTCATCAATGGGATCGTCGACAAAAGGACGTGACATGTTTGAGAAAAAAACGTTTTATAATCTGCCAAATATAAACCAATACGTTTTTTTATTCATGCAGATAAAACTGCATTAAAATGCGCCTGATACAGACTGAATGAATGAATGAGGAAATGAGTTTCTCCTCCCTCTCAGTGGGAGGAGACTGAGAGAAACTCGAGGTTTCTTGAAGAAAACCTGCTCCCGACCAGGTTAGGTTCACAGACTCAGTTACCATAGTAACTGACTCCGAGGTTAAGTTACCTCTCTTTCTGGAACGGAAAACCCAGAGTTTCCCTCATCTCAGGGTTAACCAACTCAGAGTTTTCACTAAACCTGCTTTCTGGAACGGGCCTCGGGTAGAATCTATCTCCATTGATCCTGTTTGTTTGTTAGCTGCTTTCATGGCTGTACTAACGTTACAGCTGTAGCGCGCTGGGTTTACGTTTTTACAGGTATATCTGGCAACCCGGCCTGGCTGTCAAACTGGGCCGTTGATAACAACACACAGATCAAAACATAAACATAAATTCCGTCACGGAATGTAAATTTCAAAAAGAAAAAATACTGAAATTAGCATTGTTGTCAGAAAAGATAGTATTTCAGTTTAACATGTTTCCTTAATATCTGATGAGGCATTGGTGTCATTTTTGGATTTATTACAGTACAAATATTACATATTGGACCTTTAAGTGTAAAATCAACAGATAAGTCTTTAGACCCCTCTTGAAGGATCCAAAATGATCACATGAACACAGAACACTAGGCAACTCATATCATAGAATGCACGCATATTTTAAGAGCACTGTCTGCAGGGAATGTGTCTGACCAATCACGGTGGGTGTGGGCCGCCTGGGCCAAAAAATGCCAGGGCCGATTTTTTGTCCCAGTCCAGCCCATGGATGTATTAAGAGAACCAGTCCAGCCCTGCACCCCCCTTATCGATGCAATTGCGTGACGTTAACCTAGCTAGTTAAGCTAAGGTAACCTAGTTAAATGCACCGAAAATATAATATGTGACCATGACGGTAGTATAGAGAAAACAATTATTTAAAGTAGAAAGCCACTTTGCCGATTTGTTTTATTGCATTTGGTGGATGCATTTTAATAATAATAAAAAATAAATTTTTGAAGCACTTGAATGCAGCACTGACGACTAGCTAGCTAGTTAGGCTACTGGTAGAGCAGGTAAACTAGCTATGTAGGCTAACTTTAGCCTACCGTAAGTGCAGAAGCTGAAGTTAGCCAGCTAAAACACATAACCGGTTGTTAACTGTTGCTGTCGGTGCATTTAGTTAACGTTGACATTAGCATAACTTTACTGCTCGGGCTGTGCAATGTCGTGTTTAAGCATGGAAACACGGTTAACGTCAACGTTACCAGATAACCGTGAACGTCTTCTGGCTTGTGGAAGAAGAGCTCGTTCAGAGCTCTCTCTATCTCCTCGGGGACTCTGTTCACCCGGTAAAACTCTGCCGCTTCATTTTTAATGTCGTAGAAGTCCTTGGCTTCCGTAGAAACCCGGCTCATAAACCCTCGGTAAGACATTATTGCCCAGGTGTCATCACTGTCACTGGACCTGCAGTCTTTGTGTTGTCTGTTACCATGGAAACAGCCCATTCAAGTGACAGCGGGAGCCCAGGAAATCCGAGTGACGTCGCGCGCTGTCTCCGTCTTTCGTTTATGCCTATGTAACGTTTTGTGTAGTTTTATATATATCATGTGTAGGCTGTTTGCCATCTCATAGCCTAAATACAAGTTATATGGATAATGACTTTTCGTTCCATGTATTTATTGATCATGACAGGAAAGTTGTGGAATGTTTGCTGCCATATCCTGTAGGCTTCTGTGACCCAAAAATATGCAAAATAAAAAATATAGTCTATTTATGGAATTATAATTGGCAGCCTATAACTGCCCTTTGTAAACAGTAAATTATGATTTGTAACTGTATGTTTGTGGGTGTGATGATTGAAAACAAGTGGCTGCCTGGAAGGAAGAAACAAAGTAGAAAATAAAAAAATAAAGAGAAAACACATAATTATATAGCATATTCTTTAATGGACTTCCATTAGATGCTATTTGTGATTCAATAAACAAGATTTGAGGACATAAATATTAACCTTATCAGCCACACTGCAAACATTTGCATACGTGTTGGCCTTTACTTCTCCCCAGAAGCTTTGACAAATGGCATGCAGCAGATCCCTGTACTGTGCAGACAATGGTACTGGCACGTTTGCATGGTTTGGGACCTCCCACATGTTTCTGGGGCCTGTTGATGAGACTGGTCTCTGTATCACAAGCAGCGCTATACTTCAGTTAAACATAAGCTGCAGTTGTCTTCCTCTAGCTCAAGGCTGCCCAATTTAAGTTTGGCCCGTGCTCCCTTTGTTTTGGCCTACTATGGCATTTAACATGCTCATGCTTATTTTCCTATTATTTTGAAAGTGCTGTAAAATCCCAATGACTACAAAACGTACATTTTGTGCCGATAAAAAGTGATTCATCTGAGTTTTACTGCAATGTAAACCTCCCTGTAAATTAAATACATACGTTTTATCTACGAAGAATTACATGAATTATGGAATTCTTCAACATCAACATTTATTTTTGGCCCATGGCCTTCCATCCAGATACATTTTGTCCCTTCATATGAAAGAATTTGGGCACCTCTGCTCTAGCTGGTCTCCCTGCTTCCAAAAGGACGGTGTTCTGCTGCAGGAAATCACCACACTCTTTAACAATAAAAGAATGGCTCTTGGCATACTAGGAGATGTCACTCAACTATACAGCTCTCAAGGTGAAATGCAACAAAACAAGTTGTTGGATGGAAAAAAAGTGTATGAAGTTACTAAACATACAGTGTATGAAATATGTACAGTACCTATCCTATATAAGATCCAGGTTTATGCTTCGAAATCTCTGCCTATGAGTATGGGATATATAAGGATTTGTTCTGTCTTTACTGATTTTTTTTGGTGATGCTCTGAATCTGTCCTACTTTTTTGTTGCTCTTGTTTGTTTGATTATACAATAAATAATTGATTTAAAATTAATTAACCATGTTAAAAAAAATTATTAAAAAAACTGGAGTAGCTCTTAGGTTGGGAGCATTATCAGGCTGATAACGGGCCAGTATTGACCAGCGTTGTCCAAATATCATGGAAGTTTTCCTCTGCAGCAGGACACAGATGTTATAAAGCACATGTGTTCCTATTAATGATTGTTCAATTGTTTTTAATTGAATATTCTTTTATTTAAAGGAATACTGCCTACCAATGGCTCCAGTTACATGATTGTTAAAATTCAAATCATTCCTTTCCCTGGACATCTTTCCATGTGATGGAGCATTCAGTTAGCCTACAGCAGCCGTTTCCCCCTCACACGCTCCAATAGAAACAGTAACACACAATATAGCCTAACACTTGAAATAAAATAATAATGACAATATCAATACATGCAATGACAATCGCACCGTGCTCCCGCCCTCGTAGGTTGCATTTAGCTGTACGTGGAAGGCCCTAACCCCCGGCGACAGTGTCAAGTTATTAGCAGGCTGTGAATTGGACTCCCAACCATTCAATCTCACCACTGATACCCACAAGGCCATGCGCGCTCGGCTGAATTCCTAACTGTATAAGGATTTGTCAACAATAATAGGCATAACAAACGGAAGAACATGTCGGCCTGCCTGCCCGATGAAAGGGCTGCTGGGAAAATATCTTCTTCCCTTTGTAATTCAAGGCGATGTTCTTTATTTTCAAAGAAAGGCACTAATAGACTACCAATAATGATAACAATAGGCCTAATAATAACAACAACAACAACAACAATAATAATAATAATAATAATAATAATAATAATAATTTTGGCCCCAGCAGAAGGTTTCCAAGCCAAAGAAAAGGAAATGTGTAACTAATAGCGTCCAGTCATTTCCTCCGTGCATGCGTGCCTGGTTGGTGAACACTTCCCCCCCCCCCGAGCTGAACCCTTGAACTGTCTGTGACCCTAATCACCCAAGGGAGCCCGTCACACCCCCACAATGAACTCTTGACTTTCAAATCCTATTGGAGAGATAATGGACAATTCTCTCTCTCTCTCTGACACACACACACACACACACACACTCCTATTTAAGGCACAAACACCATGAGAGCAGCTTATTGTTTGTTATTGTTTTTTTTTATTCAGAATAGGCCCCTATGCCTAAAAAACAATGAGGACTATTAGCCTATATTTATTTATTAATAAGCTCAGCTTAGCCTACTATCTTTTTATCCGGACAAAATTTCAACATATATGGGCTATACTTGTAGCTGCAGAAAGACTTTCTTTTTATAATAATAATATAATAATAATAATAATAATAATAATAATAATAATAATAATAATAATAATAATACATTTAATTTGTATAGGCCTAGTGCTTTTCAAGAATTTTATTCAATTGTATTCTTATTGACACAATGTGCAGGCACACGCGCGCACACACACACACAGGAACGTAGGTCAGTAGGTCAGTAGCCTATAAAGTCGATTAAAAAACACACACACAATATTACATTATCAACCTTATCTACAGACTCAGGACACAGGACAGCAAACATCATTTGATTTGATTTAATTTAATTTATACTTTTTATTGATCCCAGTGGGACTATAAACCCCTACAATGACATTATATTATCAATACGTGTACATGCAGTAGGCTACATAGGCTACTTGTGCAAATGGCTTAGTAAACGGAAGTAGGCCCCTATAAACTTTTTCGTTTTGGTAAAAATGTCAATTAGCCTATTGGCTTCTGTTTATTTTTTTATTTTTTCACTGACTGTGATTTATGATATTTATTCACCCTTTTAATTTGTCAAAGCGAAGCCTGGACACGCACGTATAGCATATAGATACATAGATATATAGATACATAGATATATAGGCCTATGTATAGATAGCCGCATGCGGACGTGTGTGTGCCGCTCGGCTGCGTGTGTGCAGCGGCGCGGCCGCAGAGCAGACCCCGGAGCTTCAGCGGGAGAGCCAGGATCAGACTCAGGGCTCCTTCATGGACACAGAATGCGGGTTCTGTCTCTGGGACACTCTCTCACCTCCACAGTTATTTTTAACAGCCATCCTGGCGTGTCCTGCGAGTCCACATGTATTTATCAGTTAGTGTAGCCTATTCTTTCCCAGTTCTCGAAATAAGTCGAATCACCTTGGGCCTATCGACAATTAGGCTACTTAAAAAAAATCGGTTACGTTCATTGAAATAAGTTTAATTATATAAAGAAAAAAAAGAACAATAAATAGAAATGTTTTTGAATGTGATTTCAAGAAGCGTTGGAATTTTTTTAGGCTACCATGTGTGTATATTTGTCACACATAGGCCTACATTAATTAAATAATTCATTCACTAATAAGTGATAAGAATTTCTGGCGTTTAGGGCTTTGGTCTAGTGAGTGTGATAAGTGTCCCTAATTATTCTCTATTATTCATTCATTATGTTTAAAAAAAAACGCGCGTTTCTATATACACAGCGCATCTCATTCAGAAATTTTAAATTGAATTAAAAATCGGAAATGAATAGCCTACAAAAAAAAGTAGGTTGGGGGGGTACTAAAATGGAAAGTGCGCATCAAGCAAAGCATCACTTAAAACAAGTCGTTCTATATTTTCTATATTATGATATGCCTGGTCAAATAATACCAGAGCTTTTCATTTGTCATGTCTGTCTGCCAGCCCCCCCCCCCCCCTTCCCAGCCACAGGGCCGCGAGGCTCCGAGACAGGAAGTCAACCAGACAAATGTAGTTGAGTTATAGTGACACATGGTATCAGGGACCTGAGCGTGTCAAATCTGTGCATATTAAACGCTATCACACATTTCTGTTGACGAAGTGCAGCACACTTGAGGATGGACACAAAACTATTTAGGCAACTCAGACCGATAAACTAATAGTTTAAACTGTTTTTGAACAATATCATCTGTTTTTGCTTCTTTTTTTCTAAGTGTTACCTCTAACCCTAAGCCTAAGCCTAAGCCTAAGGACCACCATGGATTTGAGGTCTGTGATCATCTCTTAGAGGGTTGAATTGGTTCCATTTGTAGTAAACAAGTGTAGGTACTTTGTATAAAGGGTTGAGAACTCAAGCTAAAAAAACCTCTGGGAGCTATAGGTGCTGAAGTCTCCCCTACTGTATCACCAAAACAGCTCCTTAATATGCAACATTTCAGATCCAGCCTACAGACAGATACCCTCTCAAAACTTTCTCAGTCTTTGCTCTCAAAACTCAGCTACACAATTATTAAACCAAGTTCCAGAGAGATACATGATAAGCCTTGACCTTGATCAGCACGTTTCATAAATATAGGCCTAAACATGTCGGCTCGTCTGGACACATAGGCAAACATACAAAAGACATTAATGACATCAATGATGACAGAAAATGTTTTCTGTTTCTGTATTCCATCATCATATGTTTTAAACATGCTTCAACGAGCAATCTTGTGTTTACATCTGCATTACCATTACTGTATAGGTCAGGTCAGGTCACGTTCTCAGAGTACTGCCGCCGCCGCCACTCGGTACCGCCCCTTTGTTACCTGGATCTTCTGTCTAAATCCAGCGCATGTTCACCTTCAGAAGCTCAGAAACTCTTTTCACACAGAAAATACAACATTTAAAACAACTATATTCCCATGAGTTCTAGGTGGTGCAGGCCTTACCTACCAGAGCAGGGAGAGCCGGCCTGGAGCCACAGTTTGAGTCCAAGCCTTAAAGCAACATATTCAAAGAAGGTAAACCCCATTCAGAGCTGTCAAAAGGGACACATTCTAAGACGCTAAAACCTAAAAAGGTGCAGCTTTCAGCCAATGAAGCTGAGCCCCAGCCTCCTCCTGGACACTCTCCTCTCACGTCTGAGGCTATAATAGGACCATCATGCCATTCTTTTTGTTGTTTTTTTCCTCCAGAGGACGGTAGGCTACAACAGCAGGGTGCCTACAGGCTGCCGCAGCTGCCAAGAACATGATGGCCAGTTTGGTCTAATTGACACAAATGGCATATGAAATTGGGCTGTATGAAAAGTGTTGATAGCTAATTTGTGACAGGAAGAAGAACTCTGAATGCCTTTCTTCTTAAAGTGCTGTTGTCCATTGTGGGGGTCCTTTTGGAGTCCTTCAGGGGGTTCTCGAGGTCCACAGAGGAGCTTCGTTGGATCCCCCGGCTTTTGCACATCCTTCTACAGCTTTTTACATCCTGCACTAACTATACAGCCTCGTTTTTCCTTCTTAATGTTAAATAGTTATATGTATGTATGTGTTATTGTTTGTTTATTTTATATTATTGTTTTTATGTATGCACCACCAACCAAAGCAAGTTCCTAGTAAGTGCTACTTACCTGGCAATAAATCGATTTCTGATTCTGATTCTGAAAATAAAGAATAGATTACATGACGCTGCTATAATTTTTTCCCAAGAAGTTTGAACAGGGAATGCAAGTTTTGGCTTCCTAAAAAGAGAGAACCTAAGCCAAAATTCTGGTGTGTTTTAAAGATAAAAACACAAATAACATAAAATACTCACATACTCACAGCTGTGCGCAATCCCATGTAAAGGAATATGTAACAAAACAGTTCCTATCGAGGTGGCTCACTGGCTTATTATTTATGTATACAGGGACTCTGCTGGTCACCTGTTGCTGTGTGTTCATTCACACAGGCCATTCAAGGCTCATAGATAACTCGTCCCACTGCAGTGAATGGAACGGTGTCTGTTTATGTCAACATGCACGGCTCATTCAAATGAATTCCTGTTCCAATTGTCAGGCCGCTGACGTTAAACAGCTTGCGCGGGGTC
Organism: Perca fluviatilis; assembly: GCF_010015445.1. Taxonomy (NCBI): domain Eukaryota; kingdom Metazoa; phylum Chordata; class Actinopteri; order Perciformes; family Percidae; genus Perca; species Perca fluviatilis. The sequence goes on along the minus strand of NC_053130.1, from coordinate 35,035,689 downwards.
TCCACAGGTCACATGAATAAAAGTAGCCTCAGCCTAATTAGACCACCTTTTTTCCTCCAGTCTAAAAAAAGCAGGGGGCGCATCCAGCTCTCCGCATGGTCGCCACCTCTAATTGCGTCTAATTAAAATGCCCTAGTCATGTTTTCAAACTTAGCCAGGTGTGGTTTGAATGGGCGCATTGGTTGGCTTTAAGTTTGCTTTCAGACTGGTATCTGGAGAAGAATCGCTGTGATGGTGATACACAGAGCTCAGGGATGGTTAGCAACTACTGTTTATTACTGCAGCGTGTGTGTGTGTGTGTGTGTGTGTGTGTGTTTTGTGTGTGTGTGTGTGTGTGTGTGTGTGTGTGTGTGTGTGCGTGTGTGATGTACTTGTAAGTAAAAAGGAGAATAAAACAAGACTAAGTTTTATCTTTACTCAAATGTTTGCTTATGATTTGGATGACATAAAAGATGTTCTCCTTGCCATCCTCACCGGTCTGATGCCTCTCACGGTTGTGTGCACTTTGACCTTGCATACCATTTATTTCCTGTGAAAACCATGTTCATCCAAAATGCCAGCTGGTCATCAGCCCTGTTGTTAACTTTGTGACAATGTATTTTTCTGATAATCCAAATGTTTTTTAAAATACATTAAAAAAAAAGAAAAGAAAAATGAACCATCAGTACCACCTAAATGAATGAGTTTTTTATCTACACAAAATGTGTGTCATTTTTTGAACATGAGTCAGTATTTTTGTATGTTGGTTAGCCAAAGAAACGCACCTTTGCTTTGATTTGATTTGTTTCCATGTGCTTGAGATGCAACAAAATCCCCCTAACTGAGGACATACATGTAATTGTCTGTCTAAATCTATAACATACATCTGGGTGACCCTGCTTAGCAATATGAGGATGCTAAATTGTTGAGTCATACAGATTCATGTCAAGCCTAAAATGATGACAGAATTCTATAGAATTCAATTTAAAAACAGTATGCTTACTGTTAATCAGCAGTAGTTTGCTGGTGAAGCTGCTGCCAGTATATTACTGTAGATTTACGGTAACAAGTTTTGCAGTGGGGTGATCATCTTTTGTTGTTTTGACATCAGAAGAAGAAGAAGCTTACGTTACGTTAGTGCAGTGTTAGGTGCAGAAGCAGCTGAGGGCAGGACAGATGTGCAGGTAGCTCAGCAGTGTGTTGAGTCACACACAGCTCTTTGTTTAAGCCTAAGAAGTGTCCGGCCTCTCTTTCCCAGCATGCTTAGGAGGATGACTTAGTGTGGGGTTTAGAAAAACTCTAAACTTTTTGTCTTTGCCAAGTGCAGCTGTAGTGTACAGATATCACAGACTCACTGCAGCCTGTCTTTGGACATACAGTGGCACATTTGAATTCATGTTCTTGTAAACAACAAACTGTTTGTGTCAGATGAAATATTCCATATAGTCTGTTATGACCTCATTTAGAAAATATTGTTACATTACTTTAATAAAAGATATGCCGTTGTTTCTGGATGAAACGGCAAAACGGGGCGTAACATAAAGTTATTAAAATGAAATGTCAGGACAAAACTACATACATGTAGTGACCAACATTCATCTTCTCAAAAGGCCACAGATTTTGTGGTATTTAATATTATAATATTTAAATACAGTTCATACTATCCATTTTAAATTAGTAATTGTATGCAGTCCCCACAATTACACATATTCTGTTTCAAAGAAGCTAAAACTATCAGGGCTGAACACTTACCAGTAGTCCATATCAACAATGCAAATATGAAGATTGCTGTTGCGCATAGATTCTTATTTTTGACTATTTCAGTTTAATTAGTAGTCTAAACAGCCCACTAGGCAATTCATTTAGCCTTTCAGGATGTCTATGTCCAAACCGTAATCTAACACCTCCATGATGGAAGCCTGCAGGTCTGCAGTCTGCTCCAGTTTCTACACTTGTACTACCCTCTAGTGATGCATACGGAGTACTGCAGATTCAGTTCAAATCACATACTATACACACCATGGACGTCAAACTCAACTTCACTGAGGGCCATAATGGAAATGAGAATCACATCAAGGGCCACACATGTAGAGTTTACTGACATGCATACATCGAAAAAGTAAAATATCTTTGACTGTATTACCGCATGTCTCTTTGTTGACATTTTTGTAGCTTTTTTTCCGTCATTTTTGTTCCCTTCTCTGACTTCTTTTTTGTGGCTTTCTCAGACGTTTTTGTCACTTTTTGACAAATGTGTCACTTTTTGCAAAAAAATGTTCTGCTTTTTTGTCTCCGTTTTCAACTTTTGTCGCCTTTTGTGGCATTTCGGTCAACATTCTGCCGTACATAAGTCAGCAAAAAGTTCCTTAGCCGTCATAGAATTAACCATCACGTTGTCCTTGGGTCAAATATGACCAGTTTTTCAAAAACAAATTATATCAGAAATATGGGACGTTGAAATAAGTGCCGAAAATGTCAAAACAAAGTGACAAAAAGGTCAAAAAAAGTGTGAAAAATGTTGAAAAAAACATAAAAAAACAACCATAAAAACTTCAAAAACACTGGAAGAAAATGTCAAAAAAGTTTGAGAAAGCGCCCAAAACGAAAATATATATTTTTTTAAATAGTGACAAAAATGTTGGAAAATAAGCGACAAATCGTCAGACAAAGCAACAAAAACAACAGAAAAAGTGATAAAAATGTTGAAACCCCCCCCCACAAAAAAACACAAAAGTGTTTTTTTCATAGTCAAGGGTGAGGCAAATCAAGTGAAACCATGATGAGAACCTGTTCCACCGCCTGGATAGAAACCTCTCTGGTTCTCAAAGTCGGTAAATCGGCCAAATTCTGCTCTGAGTGTTAACGTAATTGGAGTTTAGAGTCAATTTAGAAATCTGGTTTTAAACCTGCAAACTTCTACTTGTAACTGCTTGTAGAGTACATGATTGTACTTTCTTTTGCATTGTTATTATCCTAATTTATTTATCAAATAATTTTTCCAATTCAGAAAGTTTTCTTTTCTTTTTCTTTTTCTTTTTCTTATGATGGTGTCGCTTCTTTTCGCTGTTGTTTAGTTTTGTCTCTGTAATTACTCCACGTTGTAAATGAGGGCTCAATGATTTCTCGAGTAGAAGTAAAGGTTGAAGGAATGAATGAACGAGTGAACATCCCTACAACTTCTAAACTGATCTTCATGTGTACAAATTGGTAGAGGGGTTCTTTAAATCATGCACGGCCATGACAAGCTTGATAGGTGTTAAAAATCTGTTCCACTTCTATCGGTCAACTTAGCCTTAAATCAGCTTTCAAGCCAACAAAGAGTATAGCAGTCTCGCTGCAGAGGAAGGGGTATCTAGTCCAGGTCTGGCATTTCTTTAAACCAATCACAATCGTCTTGGGCGGTGCTAAGTTCCGGACGGAGCCACGGTGCCTCTGCTAAATAGCCTCAGGAAGGAACTTGTTTTGGTGGAACATGTGTACGTTCAAAAGTAGCTTTAGTCGTACAACAGAAACCTCCGATTGGACAGATAGTCTAGCTAGCTGTCTGGATTTACCCTGCAGAGATCTGAGGAGCAGTTAACCATAGTCCTCACAAATCCACCGGAGGTTAGAACACCAACACAGAGACAGAGGAAGGTGTGGGACATCTGTGCCGCTGGCACCTGAGCAATGAACTATGTTTACTGTATATAAACTGAAATGTAGCAAACACCTTCAGAACGGTAGAACAGTTCTCGGTACATTGACCAGAGGCAGCAGTATGGAAGGCAGCCGGCCTGATACTGGCTATCTGTTGGATCATTCCTCTTGCACTACTGTACGTATTGTATAATCACTGTACATATTGTATAAGTCCTCCAATACTCACAGTTTGCACCACTGTACATACTATATAGTTATTTATTCTGTATTACCATAGCCATAATCATAACCTTTACATAGGCTGTACATACCTGTAGTAATAGACACTCATATAGACACATATCTATATATTTATATAGCATTTCATACCTTGCACTCTGTATATACTGTAGCATGTTATTTAATCCCTCTGGTTAGACACTAAAGTGGAATCTAATCTAACCCTAACCCTAACCCTAATTAAGTAAACCACGTTTATCATAAAACATTTTTTAATAAGTCTATCCCCCCCCCTTGTCATTTTTGTTGCTATGGGTATAGGGTCAAGTGCCACAATTGAAATAATAATAAAAATACAGTAGCAGTCCGACCAATAATCACTTATAAATATACACAATTTGGCATATCTAAACAAAATCTACAACTACCAGTCAAACACCTTAAGACCTTAGCTAATGTTAGCAATTAATTACAGTTAACCAAAGAAACGCGATTATTTATATAAAATCTAAAAATAAATGGTTCCAGGCCTACCACTAGATGGGGTAGGATGCTGAGAGACCCAAAATGACCGACACCCTCTGGTCCTCCACTGCAAACACTCTTCTTCTTTTCAGCTGTAACTCAGTCCGAAACCGTTTGGTTTTTTCCACCGAGTAACAAGAAAATTAGCCAGAGGGCATCTTCTTCCTTCGCCAGTTTCATTATACTGTTGTTCATGGTTTACTGTCAGTGGTGGTTACCATGGCAACTTAAAAGAAAAGCCTCCATACGATGCTTCAATGCAGGGCATGACAGCTCACTTAAAGTGACTATATGTAACTTTTATATGTTTCTGAAACTGTGTAGGGGAGAGTGGGGTGATTTGTGCCAGGGGGGAAGTAGATCCACCCCTTGTTTCTGGAAAACCATTGAAGAAATTAGTCATGTGACCACATAATTTTGAAAAGCCATCCATTTTACTCATCTTCCAAAGAAGAGAACACATGGCATGAGAAGTAAGCACATTTTAGCTAAAAAAAATGTTTTTTTCCTTTCAAAGTAAAATTTCTAAGATTAAGGTTTTTTGATTGTAGTGTCTGAACAATTATAGACAAGTTTGAAAACATTTCACACATGTTTTAGTGCTTTAGCAGGCTACACAATGAGTCTATAGAGTTAGCATGATGTTAGCTCTTAACTGCTGGATCATGCTAGTTCTTCAAACTTGTGGGTCTGGGGTGATTTGTGCCAAAGGGCCTGGGTTAAGTTGTGCCAGTGATGAAGGAGTCATCCCTAGAGGTGATGTGCTCAAGAAACTACCCACACCCCAAAAACTTGGTCGTACAGCCAGAAGGGAGCAGAAGTTTAGATTCCCCTGCAGCATTGACAAGTGGGATGTTAAGTAGTAGGCCAGATCCAGACCACCTAGACCTACATACACATAGGGGATAATCTGGAGAAGTGAGGAGATGGGCATGCCTCATCAGTGTTTGATTTAGGCCTACCTGCCATTTGTTTAATTTAGCTAACACGAGGGTCTGGCTTTCAACAATTACAGGATTGTAAATGATTCCAAACTGACACTGAATTGGCCCTCAGGTATTGTAAAATAACTTTACAATGTGCGATGTGGTTGTAGTCAGTACCCTACATGAAATTACGCCCCCCTTCCATTTAGCGCGCGGTTTAGTCCGTGATTGTGTCGGCCTATTTTCTTTTTGTCCCCCTGTACCTGTGTAAACCGTCCTTGGAAGCTCATGAAATGCGCTATATTAATCTAAGTTATTATTATGTTGGTTGCTACAACAATCTCTTAATGCTTTGGCTCGTGTACAGTGGCCAGTGACAGTGATACCTGTTGATCTCACAGACATCCAGAGTAGGCTGACTTACCGTATGCAACACTTGAAATGCAACGATGCATCTGGAACTTATTCTCTTATTGTAAATGAATGATTTTCTGTCTGAGCAAAACATTCATCACGACTACATGACCTCCCGTAACACTAACTCAGTAATGTACAGTTTGTAATACAGCACCGTAAAGAGAAGAGCTTTATGACAGCAGGTGTGGTAAAAACACTACCACTTTAGTCCAAAGGGGCCGCTGGAATCAACATAAACTGAAAGTTACAATAGACACTTTAAAGTTACTATGTGTAACTTTTTAATGCTTCTGTAACTGAGTAATTTTCCATCTAATGATCTGTAACAGCAAACTGTGTCACCCATTTGTATAATATTTTGCTATTGTGCTTTCTAACATGTCATCGTGCTAACCGAGCACCGATAGCTTTTACAACAGAGCCGCTTCACTACACTTGTTAGATCATGTTTCTTTACACAGTTCTCTGTTGATTTTGGTTTGTCGCTGTGTGCTCATGGTGGAAAATGCAATGCGCCATGACGTAGGTCCCCTTCAAGGCCAGGCTGATGTTAGAAGTCCCTCTAGTGGACAGAACGTGTAACAACAACCACATGCTGATAATGGCATTGACAATGCATAAGCCTGAGTGGTGTAGTACATATTAACAACTGCTAACAGCTGCATTTGAACATTAAATATTCAAATATTATTCCAATATTAAAAAACAAACAAATGAAATTTGAATGGTAGTATAGAGGATAATTGGCAGCTCTAGAGGGGACCACCTCAACCACTTCCTTTAATCGGTATGGGTGTAACCTGTGCTTTTTTCTTTCTAAAATCCACAATAAGCTCCTTAGTCTTATCTACATTAAGAATCAGCTGGACTTCCTTACGCCATCTGAAAAATGTGCCCACTTCCTCTTGGTTATCTAAGTTGTCGCCGTTAGAAATGTAGCCAACTAGGGCAGAGTCGTCAGAGAATTGTGTAAGTGGCATGATGCATTGCTATGCCTGCAGTCAGAGGTGAGAGATGAAGATAAAACTGTACCGCCACATACTGAGTTCTACATGTGAGCTAGGCCTAAGCCAAGACCCATACAACTGTGGAACTATTTAGGTTAAAATTAAGGAGTTTGTTGGCTAAAATATGTGGCTGTATTGTAGGAAAAGTGCTAGACAATCTAAACAACATTATTCTGACAGATGCACCGGTTAACTCCAGATGGCTGTAGATCCTTTGTAACAGAAAAAGGAGGGCATCTTCCACCGTTACCCCTTTCCTGTATGCAAAGTAAAGCGGGTCCTGGAAGGCACAGATCAGCCTACTCAGATTCGCCAGGACAAACCTTTCAAAACATTTCACAATATGTGAAGTGAGAGCAATAGGCCTACGGTCTTGACATGCCCCTGATGTCTTCCACATAGCTGGAATCTTGTACTGGGACAAAGACAAAGAGAATATATTGTCAAGCAGCTTGCATAGCTGATCTGCACACACTTTAAGAGCACTTGGAAGGACTCCATCCGGCCGGGGACTGTATTTGCATTAAGCCTTCTTAGCTGGGGGCTTATCAGCTGTACTACTACAGACCCATCGCTCTGACCTCTGTGTTTATGAAGTCTTTTGAGCGCCTTGTTTTGTCTAACCTCAAAACCCTCACCGACCAACTCCTGGGTCCCCTGCTGTTCGCTACAGAGCCAACAGGTCTTTAGACGACGCAGTTAACATAGCTTTTCATTTCATCGTCCAGCACTTAGATTCCTCAGGAACCTACTCCAGGATCCTGTTTGTGGACTGCAGGCTTTTCTCCCTGTACACCAAAAGCTGCACCTCCGATCACCAGTCCAAACTCCTGAAGTCCGCGGATGACACCACCCTCATTGGACCCTGGTGGGGATGAGTGCGCCTACAGGTGGGAGATTGACCACATGGTGACATGCTGCAGTCAGAACAACTTGGAGCTAAACGCTCTGATGATAGTGGAGATGGTTGTTAACTTCCTGCGTCAGCTGAAGAAGTTCAAGCTGTCAAATACTATGATGGTGCACTTTTACCACTGCCATCATTGAGTCCATCCTCACATCCTCCATCACCATCTGGTACATTGCTGCCTCTGCTAAGACAAGGGCGTACTGCAGCGTATCATCAGCTCTGCTGCGAAGGCGAAGAGCTGAAGGCTGCAATCTGCCGTCTCTCCAGGACCTGAAGGCTACACCTCCAGAACCTTGAGGTAGGGCAGATTTTAGCTGATCCCTCTCACACTCTCTTTAGGCAGAAGGCTGAGGTCCATCAGGACCAAAACCTCACGCCTCAAAAACTTTTTCCCGACTGCAGTGGGAGTCATCAACAAGACATAAGATCCACTTGACACAGACTCTTAACCCCTGTATTATTATTAAAAAAAAAGTATGGCTACGTTCAGACTGCGTGCAAATCTGATATGTTTCCTTAAATCGGATCTTTAGTTGAAGTTGTAGTCCGTAAGATTTGAGTTCGGTTGTTTCTAGCGGCAGCTTTGACGTTAAAATGTAATTGACCTTGTCTCCCTTTCGAAAATGAACAGTGTCGACGTGAGTAAATTGGAAGCTCTCACCAGCGCGATGCAGATACTCCCGTCCACACTGATAGTAGTTTAGTCTAAGATGAGCTAAGAGCTAATACAGCCATGAAGAAGAGAGCTGTGTGGGGACAGGCACACCCGTGGAGAGGATAGAGCTGGAAGCTATCTGGTTCTAGCTGGTTAACATCTAAACCAACCTGAGCATTAGAATGTGCAGGGAAGAAAAACTCAGAGGCCATACAAAATGTACGCCCTTTATAAGGGGGTTGTTGGTGGTGCTGCCTTCTCCCAAAGGTAGCGGCACAAGCCTGCCCGAGGTGGGCGTAACGTTAGGTGAGCAGATCCGGGATGGCAAGTGACGGTGGTAGGCCTATCCCCGGAGCTCTCTGCGGGGCAGGGGAGCTGCCGAACTGCTAACAGGGCGCTGACTGCTGCTGCGTGCGAAGATGAGATCCCAGCTGCTCTGACCCTACAGTCACATTAGCTACAAGAGACAGCGACACAGCGACATTCATTTTCAATGGGAGTTTAGGCTGCCATTTGAATTTAAGGCGGGAAAGTCGCCCCAGATACTCAGATTGGATTACTTGACAAAGCAGCAAATACAATCACTTTCATCAGTTGGTCATATGCTCAATCACCATTGTTTTAACTCACTTTTTGATAGATTGTTACTTTGTAGACAATTAACTGTATACATGAACAACTTTAAGACAGACTGTTTGCACTGTTATGTGCATGTGATCAGATCGGATTTGTGTGTCCAGACATCAGCGACCTATCTGCTTGGGTTGCTGTGGTAACACCAAAGACGTTAGAGTAGCTTCGCTGGCTTTTTAACTCGGAAGCATGAGAAATAGACCATCATTTCACCCTCCAGACAATCACGCTGTCAAGTCACAGTGCAGAACCCTCCACATTGGTCTGCTAGTACTGTAGCAGAATTGATTGTGCTCAGCACTTCTGTCACTTTGGATTTGACATCCTTGTTGTGTGTTTTGTTGAGTTGTCTCTTTAGCAAAATGCTCGGAGTGCCATTGACAGTGTGGAAGTAAATAAAAACCGTCTTGGTTCACGCTGGTTTGGACTACAGAGCGTCTGTGTTTTTATTTTTTTACGTGCATAAGTATAGGCACAATTCATAGCCCTCGGTTACGCGAGTGACCCAAAAGACACTTTGAAATCCAATTTGAGATGTATTTGTCGAAATCAGATTAGAATCGCATTTCAAAGATTTGCATTTCATTTTCACATTTATATGGATACAATCTGGATATGCCAAAAAGCTGATTTGGGATGGCAGTCTGAACAAAGCCTTTGATGGTTTTACATGGAATAATAATGTCAACTAAGAAGTTTACATACTCAGTAATATGGCCACATTATCAACCCCAGTGTTATTGTTCTCTCCATAAAATACAGACCAGTCCGTGCATTCAAAACAACCCTTAGCTCCTGGCGTGCCTCCTCAGATATCACTCTTTGGTGGAGAGGGGTGTGTATTTGGTAGTCAACAGCAGCAGGTTATTGTTTGAGCTTCCAATGGGTGGCAGAGCAATGGAAGAGTAACTGTCCTTGACATTAGCATAAAACAAGTGAATAGTTCTGTTACTCCACATTGGGCAAACTGCCTAAAAGAAGGCAATGAAGGGAAGAGGGTGCAGTGGTTAAAATCACAATTGACGATCATAAGAGCATCCGTGAGTGACTTTGAAGGTTGTGAGTAACTCTGGCTATTGTGTCTTTGACTAATTTTGCATTAGCATACGGTTGAACATATGCCACCATAGTCTCGCTTTGCCAGACCTTCCTCCACATCGCTGCGGAGGAAGGTCTGGCTAGTCCACACAGCATTCCTGGTTGGGAGAAGAACGTGCTCTGGTTTATTGGCATTTCTTTAAACCAATCACAATGGTCATGAGCGGCGCTAAGCACCGGACAGAGTCACGGTGCTGCTGCTAAATAGTCTCTGGAAGGAACTTGTTTTGGTGGAACATGTGTACGTTCAAAAGTAGTTTTAGTCGTGCAACAGAAAACTCAGATATCGATTAATTAATTAATTATCTCTAATGAGTCAACACACATATAGGCACAATTTACTCTTTCCTCCTCTATTGCATCTTTTGTTGGGGAAGTGACCTCTTTAAATGTGCATGTGGCACATATTCACCTCAATGATTAATTCATTTTAATTCATTAATAATCCCTCTGGACTGTAATATTTCAGATGTATTTCAGCAAGATTTCTGCTCATGTTTACAACTTTGTTCACTTTGAGTCGTGATATTTTGAGAAAAAATAAAGTTATAATTGTGATGTGGAAGCAGGGAATGTGGACCCAAACGCAGAGAGAGGCAGGCAGGCAGGAGATGGTTGGACTCAGGGATTTATTGTAACAAAAACGGCAGTACAAAGACTGGAAAACTCACAAAATAACAAACTGACGGGCAAAACACAGGAAGGAGTAAACTGACACGCAGGAACAGACACAGGGCACAGGGAAGCAACACAAGACGATCTAACAAGAGACAAAGGGAACACAGAGGCTAAATACATGAGGGGATGAGTAAATCAGGAACAGGTGAGACACATCAGGGCGGGGCGGGACAATCAACAAAGGAGGGAAAACACAGGAAGTAAATTGGACAAGACAAGACAGAAAACCAGGACTATCACAATAAAACAGGAAACTGAAATACACAATCCAAACAGGGATATACATCACAAAAAACACAGTCCACAGGATACATAAAACAGGATAAATCAACACAACAGGGAACAGAAAAATACAGAATGAATACACAAACACAGGAAACACACAGAAATCAATAATACAAGCAATAGAAATGGACAAACCGGTAACAGGTCATGTCCATAGCCATCACAATAATAGGCTATTACAAGAAAAAAATCACAATATTTCAGGAAATAATCCACCTGCCACATAGTCTGCTGTGTATTATGTGATTGCTCTGCTAATACGGTAGATCTCAGACCTTCTGACAGACACAGAGCCCCGTTTGGTCTCTGAATGAGAAGTTTATGGAAGCGGCTGTACGTTGCTCTAAACTGGAGGTGGAAAACCGAAAGTTCAGCAGAAATAAAAGTATGTCATTTTTTTAATATAAAACCATTTATTTACTGAACTATGTTGACTGGTTTATATATTTATGTTTACATTTATTTATATATTTACTGCCTTTTTTTCAGGATTTATTTCACAGCCATATTTATTTATTTAATATTGACTAAAATTATGTACCATACAGCAGAACACGAAGCTGCTGAAAACCAGTTTGAACTGAGTCATACCAGTTTAAATGTAGAACATGTAATCTCTGTAATCTTTTACTGTATAATGATATAAATTCAATTAAATGAAAAAATTCAGCAGCTATCTGGAAGGTCGGCAGCTGCGTGCTTTGCCCAGTTGTTAATCCATCCTCGATTGTAGTCATGTAATTCTTCCATGACATCCATGTAATTCAACCAAATTAGCACCAGCCATCATTCAAGTAGGTTGTACAATAGATGATGATTCTCTGTTTCACTCCAACATCAGGTGTGAACCCTCCCTTCCCTCCACTGGACAGTCACACCCTTAGACTATGACTTGCAAAAGTAAAAGCTGTTCTGGGAGCACTGAAAAAAAGTCATTTGAGGTCTTACCCAATTTAATAGATATAATCGACAGCAAGCCTCTCTTTCAATTGGCTGATCAAAAGGATACCTACCAGCCACAAAAATGAACAAATAAATAAAAAAGCTATTAAAAAGATGAATTTTAGAAATAAATAAATACAATGCCAATTAAAAAATGGCCAAACAAATATCCCACTTGGGAAACCCAAATGGGACTCAAACCCTTGGTGGATCACTGGGTGATTGATACACTTGGCCCAGTAGGTTCCTGCTGAATCCATATCCATATTTTACATGTTCTCTTTACGAAAGCCATAGACTGTATTATACAACCAGGTTTCAGCTCCATGTCCTGCATTTAGCTAACATGGTTTAGTTCATTAACTTTAATTTATTTACTCTAACATAGGTAACATTTGGTCAAATTTCCCCTTACTCATAAGAAACACACTAGGGGCCCATATAGTCAGTCTGCATGGGCTTGGCATGTGGCCCAAAATATGTGAATGATGTTAATGAGGACATTTTTTAATTTTATTTAACCTTTATTTATACAGGTAATCTTATTGAGACACAGTGGTCTCATTCTCAAGAGAGACCTGTTTTGGACAGTTACATACAGACAAACTGATTACAACAGAATTAACAAGATGACCAAATAGTATATACTTACAATAATAATATTATATGAAAGGATTTGGCCTCTCTGGTGTGATTTTAATATCCAGTTTCAAAATACTCTTCTGTCTATGTATTCAGTGGTGTAGTCTATGTGATACGCAGTATACCCACTAAGAAAGCTCCAGAATTTCCATATACCCACTTAAAAATGCCCAATGACATGTAACAACATACTTTCCATTATATATTTGATATATTTTGAATTATCATCTGGGTTTTTCTTCTTCACATAGGCTAAATAAAGGTATTTCCACCATAAATTGGTGCATAAAAGAATATCAAAATACAGGAAATGAAGTCGTTGATGCTCAAACCTTTACACCCAGACACCCCCACCACCACTATGATATGCCCCCCCGCCCCAAAAGGCTGATTATTCTGGCCAATATACAGTACAAAGTATACCCACTACAATACATTAGACTACACCACCGTATGTATAGATAAAGTTAGTGTGATGTGTGGCTGCTGGAGGCTGTGCTGAGCAGATGAGCTGCTGCAGACCAGACTCGGGGATATTCCTGGCCAGGACAGCCGTGAATGTGGTGGGAGGGGCGGACAGAGCTGCAGCAGCGGCAGTCTGGGGTCCAACATCCTCTCTGCGAAGTCTCACTGCCCCCCCCCCCCTACTTCAAAAGAGCCCCCAGAACCCAAATCTACTCCATGTGCCTTTTTTTTTAAACGGCCTTTCACATAGACCAAAAGCGGCGAGGCGAAGTGGAACCGGAGGGTCCATCGAACGAGCAGCGCGGAGGCTGGTTCGGTTCAAGTTTTTTCTCCTTCGCCCCTGTACAGTAAAGCAGGAAAATTGCTTGGTGTAGCTGTATCGGTGAGAAGGCTCGGGAGGAGGTCAAACTGCGGGAAATGATGACGGAAAAAGAAACTGCGACAGAGAAGATAATAACAGGTAAATACGCAATAATATTGGCAAATAAGCTAATGTAGGCTACGGTCCAAACAGTTTTTGGTATGTTTTGTAGTTTTTCTAACATTGGTCATTATCGTTAACGTAGTGAGCAGTTTATGCTTCGGGTCGTCTGTCTGTGGCACGCGCTCACATGCACCCGGGTGGGATTTCTGTTGTTAGTAAAGGTTGTTAAGACAGAAAATGGATGAATTCAAAAAGTCTTTTATGACACCTCCCCGCCGTATGAGTGATGAAGCACGGACTTGGCTTCCCAAGGGCAGCCGCAGTGTAGCATACAGGAGCCCGCCTACTGGCCGCCACAGGGCTGCACTCTCCTGGAAAACATGGCGATATTACACGGTTATTACTCCGCCGCCGTGTGTTTTCCGACTGCGAGGTCGAGCTCGGTGTTTCAGGGTGTTCCCAGTTTGCTGGAGAACAGATGCAGCTCAGTTCGGTTCTTCATAACGGTGCAGAGTTTGGCCCGTCCCACCGGAGTTGTGACTCAATGCAGCAAAATAGTCTGCAGCAGCATGTCCTCAGGTAACGCAGTGTTCACCGCCCCCCCCCGCCCGCCCAGACTCGGCTGTGTTTGGGACCATGCTGGGTCTGGACCGGTCTGCACACAGTGCACTGAGGTGCGTTAAAAATCAGTGCCATACATGGTTTTACAAGTCAGACATGTTTAGTCTGCTCGATGGATAGATGGGAGATACGTTTGCCCCCGATATCACTTTCTTCATTCTTGAGGCGAACTTCATTGGAATATCTCTCATTTTTTGCCTGAAAGCACAAACGTTTAGTAATTCATAATCATTATGTAAGATCCATTGCAAATACTCATATCGTGAGATTCGGCAGGCACTCAATGCACCAAGCAGAGTTTGGTAACAATATTTTTAAATGATAGTTTTCTCCCACTGTAAAAACATGATGTCACATCCACTACCGCCCTGATAACAGTGAGCAGTGTGCGCCATTCCCACAAAGTAGGAAGTTTAAAGTGCTGCTAGGGGATTCACTTAGTATCCTACATATGCTGATAGTTTCAGTTTTTAGTAATTAGTATAACATCATTGTCTGTTTGAGGTTTAAGGAACAAGCTTTCAATTAGGAAAAAAGTAAATGGAGTAAGGTTGGTTTGAAGAGCTTTCCTCTGAAGACACATTTGAGGACTAACCTTTCGGGTGTGTGTGTGTGTGTGGGTGGGGGCTTGGCAACGCTCCAGTGTTATGTAATGGAACAGAATGAGTGCCATGGAGAACGCACCCTGATGGTGTCCTGCAGGGATCTGAGCTAAATACCAGACTTTTGTGTAACTTCAACTCTAAAAATTGTTGCTGCTGTTGAATGGTAAACGTTAATTGTGGGTTAATAAAGTCATACTGGAAAGATGGCAGATAGGCTACCAGCTCTGTATTCTGTTGACAGTAGGGCTGGGGATCGTTCAAAAAGTTTCGGTACCGGTACCAATACCGTGACTTCGATACCGGTTAATTTTCAGCTCCTGCTATGTGAGTGTTGCATAACGTAGCTGAGTTTTTCCTGTGTGTCTCTATGACTTGTAACCTTAGACAGCCAATCACAGACATTATTTGATCTTGGTAGAACCATGCTGCGTGCTGATTGGAGATAGGTATTGAATGACGAGGCATTTTTCGATACTTAACACTAAGGAGGCAATATTGAATAGGGTACCCAGCCCTATTTGTCAGCCACAAGGACACACCTGGTTACCTGGATGTTATTATCACTGAGTTGTGAAGGCAGGGCTTTATACATGGTGTAAGAGATCATCACACTGCAGGTGCCATGTGTGTGTTGGGGTGTGATCAAATAAGTTGCCTGTAGCACCCTATATAGTCTGAAGATAATTGGATGTTGCTTAGTGACTTTTTAAAACTAGTCTAAACTATAGATGATGTTTTTTCCCAAAATGTTGTGTGGTTTGGTCCTGCCTCAGTCTGTTCTTCACTCCTCTTTTTTAGAATGCAAACATAGTTTGTGTAACGATAAAAAGAAAAGCCAAGGTAGTTTACACCTTCTTAAGAGTTGAAACTCTTGCATGATGCAAATTCTTTGAGTGATTGGGATTATTCCCATGCAGCATGAATGCAGCATCACTCTGCCGATCCCCCACTGTAGCCAGACTCCCTGCAGCGACACCCAGCTGCATTGACTTGCATATAAATGACAACACTCACAGCCAGATGTCACATATGCCATTGGGTGTGACACTGAGCTTGACTGATCACATTAGGCTTAACAAATCTAAAGCCAGTATGGCTAAGGGGCCGTCCACACAGAAACGTTTTTTTGTGCAAACGCACGTTTTGCATCGTTTGGGCCGACCGTCCAGACGAATCCTGCAAACGCACTGCCTGAAAACGCACTTTTTTGAAACCTGGTCTCAGGGTGAAAAAATTCGAAAACGGCTCTCGTTTGGCTTCGTATGGATGGTAAATACGGATCCGTATCGATGATGTCATCGCCACACCCCTCTTTTACACCCTCTCCCACGGCCGCTGATGCACACAACTGCGGTGAAGCTAAGCGAGCATGTCCCATCTCCATGGTTACACCAGCTCACTTCTAAATACTGAGTCTCTGCTCCCTGACCCTTCCCTCTGGATTCTACACAAGATATTTTGCTAACATTATGTAGCCAACGTTAAACATCGCTAAAGCAGCTGACCGCTCCAGCAGCGAAGTAACGTTAACGTTAGCTGCTATGGGCCTAGGCTATCTGTTTATAAAGTGGAAGTAGACAACTTATACCTAGCTAGCTAATCTGTCTGCTTATCAACTCCTTGAACGGATTATAGTAACTTTTACCACGGCTTATTGTAGAAAGGCTACTGCAAGAACAAAGTATAGATTATTAAAAAGACATCATTCATGGATCATTGATGTTTGTTTGACTGCCGATGTTAGAGCTAGCTAACGTTAGCGCGCTGGTGTGCTAACGTTAGCGCGCTGCAATCATGCGAAATAAAAAGCAATCCAACAGCACATTATACAACGTAAACAAAGACATGTTTTCTTGAGGCGGCCTTTATAAAATGAGCAGTGGTGAAAGTTATTATAGTCCACGGATGTATTAAGAGAAAGTTATAATCTAGCTAGTCATGTTATGATGGGAAGTGGAAGTGACTATGCTCTTCTTCTCCGTTTTTTGGTGAACTTCTGTAGCAGAAACAGCGCCGCCTATAGGCCTGGCATATGAAGTAGCGTATTGAGTCATTTACAAGTGGATTCGTTTGGATGCAACTATTCTTGAAACGAATCCAGGGAAGACGGGTAAAAAAAAGATTGTTTTGGTACGTGTGGACGGGGCCTAAGTTTCCGTGTCTAATATCATTTACTTTGTTTGTGGTAGTGTTTGTCTTGTATTTTCACAGCAGCACTTGGAGGATAAAAGAGGCCCTGTGTTTATGATTCGTTCATATTGATATGCTGGCTTAACTTTCTGTGGGCCAGTTCAGACTGAAGATAAGACAGGTAGCCTGTGTTTTTAGATGCCAAACTTTCTAAAGATAAGATAAGAAGCCTTTATTGTCATTATTACTGTAATGAATACAACGAAATTGCGAGTGCCCCTCCCAGCAAAAGAAAAAAGAAGCTATATTGCACACATCCTACGTAACATAAAAATCAACAACATTCATTCAACAGCCAACATTCATCATATAATACATATCAGAATTAGAATCAGAAAGGAATTTATTGCCACAGTAGTTACCCTTCGTGGAATTAGCCTTGGTGATTGGTGCATACTAGGGCTGCACGATATGAGAAAAATATGTGATATGCGGTAACTAGGGATGCACCGAATATTCGGCCACCGAAAACTTTCGGCCGAAAATGGCCCAAAAGGGCATTTTCGGTTTTCGGCCGAAATACTTTTATCACCGAAACAATACGGCCGAAAATGTTGTGATGACGCAAACAGAAACCGCGACCTGCACGTGTGTCAGTACCCGATCCGTTCCACCTGCAAAGCGTCTCCTAAACAAAGATGTTGAGACGGACCACGGAGTAAAAACAATGAAAAGTGCTCTTAGAGTCTGTCAGCACACATTTCACTGAGATCTATTCGGATACTTGATCCGCGTTATAAAGACCATTACTTGGATGCGGAAATAAAGCAGGGCGCACGAGAAATGATCCAGGCCGCGATGGATGCAGAGAACCCGCGTGGAGACGGAGCGCGCACGGAGCAGCGCCCAGCGCAGGAGATCAGAGCGCAGAAAAAAAGACTCGTCTCTCTGCACCAGATGAGGGGCATGCACCCTCGCTGTCTGATATGTTCAGTGAAATCCTGCAGAGTGCCTCAAATAATAATAATAATAACAATAGGTAAGCTATTCTGTTCTTAGGCTACTGTATACTGTATGTGACTATCAGATTGTAGCCATATTTCTGCTAGATATTTTTTTAATTAAACTTTAATATTAATTTATACAATTGCAATGCCTTGATTTTAGTAAAGTTAATACACAGTCATAACCATAAATGCAATGGTACTAATAATTGGCTTAATTTCTTTCGGTGTTTCGGTTTCGGCCAAGAATTTTCATTTCGGTGCATCACTAGCGGTAACGTTGAATATCACGATAACGATATTACTTGCGACAAATAAACAACAGATATTGAAGTGTTCTCATTTTCTGCCGCTTTCAGTATTCTGCTAAAATACAATTGCTTTTTGAATTTAAATCAAATGAAAGGAAATCACCTTCAACATTCTTTTATTGAACAAATTGAACATTGAATTGAGTATAAAAGGCACCACTGAAAAAGAGAATGAGTGAATGAATCAATTTAAAGTGCAGTTTTCTACTGATAAAAAATCTTTCACGTGTCTTTCACGATATGTCGCAGCCTTTTTGCGATATTTGTATTGCGCCAATTGATATTGCGATGATGATTAAAAAACCGATATATTGTGCAGCCCTGGTGCATACATACACAAACAAACATATTAAACATTAATAAGAATAAACAATAAACACAAGAAACAGAAACATAAAATAGCTGTTTAAATATATTGCACAGATCAGTAAAATGAATTGTAAAAAACACTTTAAAAGGTTTAAACAGTGTGTTGTGTCCACTGAACCAGATGTCTGTAGTCTATAGGTGACAGTAGATCAGAGTTCAGCTACTTTCAGAGCTCGCTGGCAGAGCTGTCCATAGTCATTGGTCAATCAATGTGTAGTCTATATCCATGGCGTTCCACTTCTGGGATTGCTCTGGTGCCATTTCGGCGGATGTCCCTCATTTGGGCCAGATATCCGTCCCCTTCCTCTGTCTCTGTGTTAACGTTCTAACCTTCGGTGGGTTTGTGAGGACTATGGTTAACTGCTCCTCAGATCTCTGCAGGGTAAATCCAGACAGCTAGCTAGACTATCTGTCCAATCTACTTTTGAACGTACACATTTTCCACCAAAACAAGTTCCTTCCCGAGACTATTTAGCAGAGGTACTGTGGCTCCGTCCGGAGCTTAGCGCCGCCCAAGACGATTGTGATTGGTTTAAAGAAATGCCAATAAACCAGAGCACGTTTGCACGAATGATTAGAGATGTTCTGATACCAGTTTTGGAAAAGCCTCCAAAACTGACTAAAATGCTGGTATCGGCGAGTACTGGAGTTTATGCACCAATCCGATACCATGTAATTTATCCCCAAAGAAAAGCTACTTTAAAGTAGTTCATTCATGTTGTTTTTCTGTCAAACTGGATAATAAAAGAAAGTTCTGTGGCGTTCATTCTCTGTCTGTAGTTCATGTTTTACAAAGAGTTTAACCTGAGCCAGGCCGTACAACAGGGATAGTACGTATACAGGGATAGTAGTACACAGCTGTTAAAACATAATAAATACAATATATGACCTACTGGAATCGGACCAGAATTCGGTATCGGCCCATACGCAAGTTCAGGTTTCAGAATCGGTATCGGGAAGCAAAAAAAGGTATCGGACCATCTGTTAGAGTGATGGAGATCAATCTGACTTGTCTTAGTGCAGTGGGTGACTTGAACTCAACCCATTCTGCGGTGGTCTCTTGATGATTTCAGCTGAATAAAATGTTGCAGGACGTACAGTGTCATATAAAATTGATTCATTCAAGGACTGTTTCTCAGTGCTTGTTGCCATAGTAATACAACTTCAACACCTTACTTTCAGGTTAATAAATGAAGATGACAGAAAAGAAGAGGAAATATAATCACTTATATGACTCATGCAAAGAGATATGGCATTCCAGATGTTCATTTTATGATCATCCATGAGTGGGAGGTCAGAGGTAGATGTGACTCTGCTGAGTCATGTCTTGACTTTCTACTAACTGCACTGAAGGCAGAGTCAAATTGCCATTTCTGCTTTTGAGAAATCTGTCCAGAGTGTCCAGTGACTAAGCATACAATTTGCTTTAGATAATAGCCTTCCAAGCCAGGGATAGCTAAGCTCCTAAATTCTTTAGTTTCCAAAGGTTGTCTCATTTCATCACTGGTCTCAGTACAGTGTAAGGTCTGGCTCTTAGCTGAGAAGGCGTTTCCCCCTTAACGTCACTAGTCCTCAGATTATTGATAGGTCTTCTGATCCCTCTGGGGACTGCAGTAAAGAGCAGTGCAGCGAGAAAAACACAGCAAATTGACATCAATTGGAACACCACTCCGCTGATTACCTAGACCATAAAGAAGAGTTCTCAACACAAGGTAATTATTGTCTAATCAAGTGTTTTATCCTGTGTGCTGGTTCAATGTATCAGGCATTTAAAACAATGGGTATACACACACCCAAATACAGCACTGCTGAAATTACATACTTTATTTCATAATCAAGGCAGAATGCTGGAGTATGTCAACATCAGGCCGGACAAGAACACCTCAGAGAAAAACACAGGAGGATGGGAGGAGGTGATGGGGTGGTAGGATAACTCAAATGTCCCCTTTTTATTTTTTTAAAGGTGGACAGAACTGTCCACCTTTGAAAGATGCTTGCTGAACAGAGGTCCAATGTGTTCAGCATGTAACAAGGGAATATTGGGTTCAGTGTTATGTCCCATTTGTCATTGCATAATGATATTTTTAACTTTAAAATGACACAGAAAAGTGCATTGATTTATGATTTTATTTTTCCAAATTGCTGGAATTCCAAGTTTTTTGTGCCGAACATTCAGATTATCCCTGTAGAACAAATCCTTCTGTCACAGGCCACCCTGCATCCAAGAGCTGGGTGATGAGTTTGTTATTCCATGGCTCCTAACCAATTCATGTTCATGTTACCACTGCATTCAAATGTGTGGTGCTTCAGGCACCAATGAGAACATGAAATATGGACCAGGAAAGCTGGTTTGAATAATAAATCCATGAGCTTGGAGGCTTATCAGAAGATTAGCACTGCATAGAGGTTTATGATACTGTGAGACAGGATTTTACAGTTTAGGAAAGTTAACATGTTGACAGTCCTTTTATTCATGTGTGTTAAAGGGGTGATAGAATGATTATATAGGGTATTTCACACTCTTCCTTAAGGTCTCCTAATAGGGTATGTAACATTGGTTGGGCTGAAAATTGCCCGAATGCTATTTTATGGGCCATAACTACCCTGTGAATATGGCCCTATTTGTAACAAGAGATTTTCTTCCAAATATGGTATGCTCATTAATATTTAGATGAGCTGCACGCTGATTGGTTTGAGCGAACCACATAGAAACACATTGGAGACGAGAAAGCAGGTCTCATATTTCAGACACTGCAAAGTTATACATTGTTTGTCTACTATTTTGTTATTAAATTCACTTCTGAAACTTTTTAATGCGAGAAATCAACTATATAAAGCTCCAATATGGGCCATTTTACGAAAATTGATGGCTAATTGCAAATTCGGTAAGATGTGTCGGATTTTAGGAGCTCCGCACAGTCTGACGAGAAAGCGGCAACCTCCATACCCAGTGAAAGTCACCGTTTCTCGGTTACTTACTACCGGGGCTCCACGGATCTAGCCGGCTGCCAGTTGCCGCATAACTAGAGTATATTTACAGTTAGAATTTCGTCACGCCACTTATATTAAAGCTACCCCAAGGTCTTATAAAGCTAACAACTGTGTCCGATTTAAATTTAATGCATTTTTGTGAACATTAGGGGTTTCATTAGCTGCTTGTGTCCCTTCAATCCTATGTGTACAGATCGCGGCTAATTAGCTACACTTTTGGCATAACTAGAGTATATTTATTACAGTTTGAATTTGGTCACGCCACTTATATAACAGTTCCCTAAGGTCTTAACAAAGCTAACAATTGTGTCCGATTTCAATTTAATGCATTTTTGTGAATTTTAGGGGTCTCCTTAGGAGGAGCTGCTAGCTAGGCTATGTGTCCCATTTAATCCTATGGGAAAAGATTGTTGCTACACTTTCGGCATAACTATCGTATATATACACAGTTTGAATTTCATAACGACATGTATATCACAGCTCCCTAAGGTGTTAACAAAGCTAAGCTGATTTCAGTTCAATGCATTTTGTGAATTTTAGAGGTCTTGTTAGGAGGGGGCAAGCTAGCTAGCTAGCTCTCATTGATAGAGCTCCATCCAGCTCGCGGAAAAGAGGCGTTTATTTCCCCAATCATTTGTTTAAATAACTCAATATACATATCCATTATAAGATTAACTGGAACCTGTGGTAAGAGATTGCGGGCGTAACAAGCTCGCTGACCGCGCCCTCACTTACACAGAACGGCAATTTAGCAGGAAGAGGGGCGCTGCAGGCCCTGGAGCTTTGTCAGGGCAGCGGCGTTTGGTAGTCCACTAACCCAGAAATTGTGACTTTGCGCGGGTATCGAGCACCGTGGGCTGCCAGCTGTGACGGAGCTCCATCTACCTCACAGCAGGCCTGTTTAGCCATCAATTTTCGTAAAACGGCCCATATTTGACCTCTACATAGTTGGTTTCTCGCATAAAAAAAGTCAAAGAAATGATTTTAGTGGTAAAACAGTAGATGAACTATTTCTGAGATCTGCCTGACGTATTCAGAAGACTAACTGACCTCAGATCAGTTAATAATTTATAATGTTTATTGATCCCCAGTGGGGAAATTACAATTTACACTCTGTTTTGTTAGAAATTACTACACACAGGCCTGAAATACACACAGACATGCTCAGGACCTATTCATGCACAAATGGAGAGATTTCAGAGTGAGTGGGCTGCCAGTGCTGGACCAGCGCCCTGAGCAGTTGGGGGGGAGGGGGTACGGTGCCTTGCTCAAGAGCACCTGGCAGTGCCCAGAAAGTGAACTGGCATCTCTCCAGCTACCAATCCACACTCTGTACTTTGGTCTGTACTGGGACTTGAACCAGCGACCCTCTTCCCAACCCAAGTCCCTACGGACTGAGCTACTGCCACCCCAAGTTAGCTGCCTAGTATGTAAATTTTGGGGCGTTACAAAGATAGAAGGTAGAGCCAAATAAGGAGGAATTGAGAAGTTGACGTCAACTTTTAGCTTTGTTCAGATTCGCCCGTTTTCAGAGGCAGTTTCAAATTGTGAGATTTGCAGAGGAAAGAGGTGTCAATGGGATTTTAATGTTCTATGTATGTCCTATTTACCCACCAAACTGTCGTTTTTCAAATATAAAATCGGTTTTGCATTCTATCACCCCTTTAATGGTTGTTCAGATTACAAAGTGGTCTACCAGGAACGTCTGCATGCATGTATTAGATCGGTCAATGCAGAGTGTTACGGACAAAGTTGCTATGTGTTGCAGCAAACTTTGGTCCAGCTTCACCTTATTTACCAGACGACCCTATGCTTTATTTTTCCTGAGCCCTCTGAAGAACAGTCAATATGACATTAGCACTGTTAAAGCCATTAGTGGGTTGGAAATGGAGCCATGTTTCTTTCTTAGAATGCTGTAACTTGTGTTGTTGAAAAGTTCAATTTAGTAGATCTGAATTCTGAAGCAGACAGTGGATGTGGTTCTGTACATATTTAGTCGGGTGTCTCTGCATATTTGGACACGTTCCACACTTACACTTGTAGCGCAGTCAACTGAAAAGAGTTGAAGCTCTCAGCTGGATAGAAAACCAAAAGGTACTTCATTTACATAACTGTTTGGTAAATGAAGTGGCTTCTGCATGTTGTTGACATCTGTCTGTGAATTGTGTGGGGGGAAGGGGAGGGTGTCAGACAGGGGTTTTGTTGGTGGTGGGTGTTGAGGGGGTTGGGTGATTTAACACCATAGCCATTACCTTTCACTCACATCCTGTGGCACAGGGAGCTGGTGCAGCCTGGACGTGTTCAGACAGTTTTGTTTAGGCTCTGATTTGAAATTAAACAAAGACTAAGGCAACATGACTTATATTGCCTTTTAAACCCAGTTTCCACCTGGTTTTAAAATCCGTCCTGAGTAACCACTTGTGATCAGATCTCACGTCACATCATTTCCGCTTGCATTTAGACGTGTTGTGTGTCTTTATAAATGTCAGTTGTTACTCTCACATTTGTATATATATTCCGCCGGATGTCCCACATTTTTGGCCAGATGTCCGTCCCCTTCCTCTTTCTTTGTGTTGGCGTTCTAACCTCCGGTGGATTTGTGAGGACTATGGTTAACTGCTCCTCAGATCTCTGCAGGGTAAATCCAGACAGCTAGCTAGACTATCTGTCCAATCGGAGTTTTCTGTTGCACGACTAAAACTACTTTTGAACGTACACATGTTCCACCAAAACAAGTTCCTTCTCGAGGCTAATTAGCAGAGGCACCGTTGCTCCATCCGGAGCTTAGCACCGCCCAAGACGATTGTGATTGGTTTAAAGAAATGCCAATAAACCAGAGCACGTTTTTCTCCCATCCAGGAATGTTGTGTAGAGAGAGCTGCTTCCTGCTTTTCTTTTTGCCAATCAACAATGCAGTATGTCAGAAAAGAGGTAATGAGCTATGAGAGGCTTTTGGTAACTTCATGGAAATTTGAGCAGTACACATTTACATAAAAAAAACAAAAACAACAAAAACACCACCTATGCCACGTGTCATACTCAAGGGTCGTGAAAAGAGTGACAAAAAAACAACAAAAAGCGACACATTTGTTAAAAAGCGACAAAAACGTCGGAAAAGGCAACAAAACGACCAAAAAAAGCTACAAAAAATGTCAACAAAGAGACATGCAGTAATACAGTGAAAGATATTTTTTTTATGTATGCATGTCAGTAAACTCTACATGTCTGGCCCTTGATGTGATTCTCATTTCCATTATGGCCCTCAGTGAAGTATGCTTTCATATAAAAGATTATATGACATATGGATGGACCTAATCATTGCCCCGAGCTGACCAAAACAAAGCGTAACAGAATAATGATATGCCGTGGTTGAGTTTGTTGAACAGGCTGTTTTCAGCATTGTGTCACGTCTCAGACATGAGCCATCTGGGGGAGGAGATGGTGATCTGTGGAGGGAGGAACAGGATGGGGGAGGTAGTACTCACAGGCCATCAGATAGGAGCTGGTAAAGAGGGAGGGAGGAAACGCCACTTATTTGTAAAACGAAAACCATGTTAATAAGTCTGTACTGTGAACAAATCTAAATATTCTCTCTGCACAAATTGTGGGCAAGTCTCTCCTTCCAGACTGATCTCATGAATTGGCGTATGTATGACACGCCAATTTGTATTCCGTTTTTGCGTGTTTTGAAGACGCATAATCGCATTTTTGCGTGTATATCAACGCAAATCGGCCGCCATTGGCCTATGTTGCGAGTCCATTTCCGCCGTAGCGAGTGATATAAAGGAACGGAGGTAGGTGGGGTGGCGGATGAAAACACAGGACTTTCACCTGGGAGAGCCGGGTTCGCGCCTCGCGTGTGGCGATTTTTCGGCCGTTATTTGCCGTTTTTTGTTTTTAATAAGCCTTACCCAATGTTTCTTTCCTAAACCCAACCATTTCTTGTTGTCTTAATCGTGTTTTAGTCGTTATTTTCCGTGTTTTTGTCACTGTTTTGTTACTAAAGCCTTTCCCTGTGTTCTTTTCCTAAACTCAACCATTTTTTTTTTCTTGCCAGGCTGTGACGTTGTTCTCGCGATAGTACGTCGCGTTCTCGCGATAACGCGCAACGTGGCGAGGCCACGTGGTGGGTCTGTTTACATCAGCTGTTTCCAGCGTGTATCATACACGTGGATAGCTGAAAATGGCGTAAAATAACACGCCATTTGGCTTTATGAAAGTGGCGTATATATTTACGCAAAGTCATGATGCCATGTTGCTCCTTCTGTGGATTCATTCAAACACTTTCTTATTACAAACTATACAAGTTTAGATCTTAATATGTGCTCCATTAGCACCAAGAGTTCAAAAGCAATATGCTGCGTCCTCAGTGAGATGGTAAATGGTTTCATATGTTGCTGTGGCATGTCAAGTATGTACAGCAAGTGTTTGCTTCATAGTAAAAAAACAACTCATTTGTGCATTCCCATTGCTGCTGTGAAGCGTTTCCACATGCCACTGATACATTTGGGATTACTCGTCATTTTCATTTCTTAAGCATGGGTTTGTTGAAAGTAGAAAGTCCCATTTTTTTTATGTCAATAATGAATATTATAGGAACATGTTGGCGTTATTTTGTCACTTATTCGGAGCAGTAGGATTGCTGGAACCATTCACCTGCATGCTCTGTGCTGGCCTGATGCCGCTGGAGCCGCCAGACAGCCTTACAGCATGCATGGAGATGAGAAGGGTATGTATCGACTTGTCTAACTCTGGGGGTTACAGTGAATAAGCTAAATTCCCAATAAGTCGGCGTGTTCCTTTAAGGTATTTTTGTAATCTCACCGATCCGTGTCCGTGGCAAAAACAATAAGGCCAATAGTTTGGCAGATTTCCCCTGACAGCCATAGTTAGCCTGCAGAGTAGAAGAGCAGAGTGGAGCGGCATAATCTGTGGATTTATCAACATTTTAATCATTACAGACATCTGTAGCATCACAACATACCTTTGAATATGGAAACCACTGCTGGATAACTGTTGTTAATAAATGTTTATATTGTCCCCTAATATAAAAGCTATAATAAAAAGCTACGTGAGCGAATCACAGAGTAACCTACAGAATGCTGAGGTCAGAAACGGGGCTGGAGTTCCTACAGATCAGATAGATGTGTCGTCAAGTCAAGTAAACTTCATTATCCCTGATTCTTTCTACAGCCAGCAGAGAATAAAAGACAGCAGTTCATACACAACATAACATAGATGTGTTGTGCTCTGTGCTGTACACTTAAAGCTGCTTACACACATAGCCGACGGCCGACCGTTGACAGAAAAGCCAGTCGAAATGATCAGTCTCCCTGTGTTGGTCCAAAAAGTGCCACAGAACACACCAAAGAGACCAGACGAGACGTAATACATCTCTATAACAGCAGGCGGCGCTAATCTGTATTGTTGCCCAGGAAATGAAAACCGGCAGCTGATTGGACGAACACGTCACATGGGTTTGTTTTCTCCGGAAATTCATCCGGACTGTCATGGCGGCCGTTCAGAATACGATCTCATATTGTACTAAAATAGTTCACTGAAACATGTTTCTGAGAACATTTTAAGTAGAGGTCGACCGATAGTGGATTTTACCGATACCGATAGCTAGGTTGGGCCGTATTTGCCGATAACCGATTAATCGACCGATAGTATTTAGAATTGATACTGGATAAAACAGTTGACAAAATACATACATTTTTTTCAAAAAAAGTCCAGACACTTTTGCCAATAATCAAAATAATAATGTCATATTTATTGATATTACACCCACAGCAATGCTACACAAGCATGTGTGTTGTCTAAAACAGTTCTCCTACATATTTGGAGTCATCCAGTGCAAAAATTAACATAATGAGCATTATAATTCATATAAAGGACAAACTATTTACATTTCTTCAAAAAAGGCCCAAATGTATGCCAAATCTGAAAACAGTGACGGCATTCTTCTCTGTAGAAGGGTTTAGAACGGTTTAGAACTAGCCTGACGTGGTCCTACTCAGATTCTAGTCAGAATGTGAGTCTGAAACCTTCTACAGATCAACAAAGGTCAGTTTAAACCTTTTTTTTCACTCTCTATCTCGCTCCACCATATAACCCTACCGTGCTTTCGGGCAGTTGTTGATGCTCCTCCGCTGAGGATTTTAAAATGAATGCGCTGTCGATTCTACACATCTCAATTCTCCAGCGGCAGCCACTAGACGGATCGTGGACGATTTGGGTCGGACTTGCGTTTATTTTTGTCTTTTTTTATTTTGTCTTTAACCGCTTGAGGTTAGTTAGCCTACTACTAATGTTTAGCGTCATCTCAGCCTCGAAAGCAAACAAACATACTGTTGTGCTGTTCTTTCTCTACTAATGCAGCATCTATTCAACAAATTAATAACTTTATAATGATATGACAAAATGTACTGTATACATACCTTTTTGCTGTCGATGCTTTAAACGCGCATCTGATGTCAGCCTTCTCCGCACAGCATGTGCTCTCCGTGCAGCGCGCAGTAACACATGTCGAAAATAAACAACACGAAGCATCAGTGATAGTTTTTATTTTGCCGCTAGAGGCCGCTATTGTAATGCATGATGCCAGCAGACCCTTCTCAGCTCTCGTGTACTGTGTAATGAATGACAGCGCGCTTCTCAGCCGCTCCAGCAACGGACGCAACCAGGAAAAACTGTCGGTATGGATTTTTGCCGATAACGATAGTTCCACCAATCAACTATCGGTGCCGATTAATCGGCAAAACCGATGAATCGGTCGACCTCTAATTTTAAGTGAGAAATAGGCATTGAATGTTGAATCTGTCTTCATTTCAGATCAACAAAGGTCAGTTTAAAAGATTTTCGTCAGATTTTGAGAGACTCTAGTCACCTCATTCCGCTCCCCATTTCCGGGTGAGTCCCAACTGCCCTGCCGGCGACTGAACATGTCAGGTCGGCCAAAATGAACGCCGACAGGCCCTCAGACTGACGACGGCACGGGACACACCGAACAGATTAGCGTCACTGACCTCGCCAGACTGTCTAACGGCCGATAATCGGCTAAGTGTGTCCCGGCTATTAGTCATGGTTTGCTCTTGACTCTAGAAATTTGGGCAAAAGACATCTGGACAGATCACCAGTCTATCTTTCAGCATGTCAAGCCAAAAAATAACAACAAATTGCAGTTCAGAAATGCCAAAGATATGTTTGTAGTAATTTAGAAACAGTTTTGTTCAGCATTTGAGTTTTGAGTTTATTTTCCTACTGTAAAGTGTCCTGCTTATGTTATATACGTTTGAGCCAACGGATTTGTTCACTCTCAAATATAGATATTGGTATCGGTGAAAGGGTTGGACCACTCAGGGCTAACACTCTTTCAGAGTTTTTAGACAAACTATCTACAGCTAATTTAAAATATCCAGTCCCTCTGACCTACGTTTCTTTGGGCTATG
The DNA here is from genome assembly GCF_010015445.1 of Perca fluviatilis. Lineage (NCBI taxonomy): Eukaryota > Metazoa > Chordata > Actinopteri > Perciformes > Percidae > Perca > Perca fluviatilis. The sequence continues at coordinate 35,006,760 of NC_053130.1, read as the reverse complement.
GGATAAAATCCATGCACAGGGAAAACAGACTTTTTCAGCTTGCAAATTCTGTTCTGTATTAGAAAAAAAGCTAAATGCATCTCTAACTAATACACACCAATGTGAAGCAGATCAATGTAACCCTTTCACTTGAAATTGAGAAAGCTTAAACAACAAACGACAAAGCACTACCTTAACTTTATTGCCTTTAATTGCTTTTATTGCTCCTTTATTATTATTTTTTTATCATTTTTTGTATGATATTGTATTTATTGTATGACATTTAGTGTGGACGGCAAAGTAAGAATTTCATTGTGCAGGGAAACATGCTTTCTTTCTGTGCATATGACAGTAAACTCTTTGAACTTGAACTTGAACTTCTCCCTGCCTGTGGCAGTCCTGACTACAGCCCTGCCAGTACAGTACCTCTGCAGAATCTGTAGTTGATATCTGTTGATCTGCTGTTCACAGTACAGGACAGAACAGCAACCTGATGAGTTATTAGTGAATATGAAGCAGAATTAAATAGTAAATGTGTTTTTTTTTTATTTAGTTATCTGCTGCCTTTCAGCTTGGACAAATATGTGACCTTAAAATGGGAAGCTGCACTGCTTAGCTGTGAATACATCCTCACTGCTGAATAATTCAGAGGCTGTTAAAATATGCACACACCCCAAGAAAAGCATGGCTGCAGAATCAGATCTGAAACATGAAGCTATGTGATACAATGAGAGAACCAATACCAAAAATCAGTTAACCATACATGTGTGTTGGTGTGAATGATCTATTTTTGTCTAGTTTGGGTTAAGAGAATTGTCTTCAGTAATGAGGGATGGTCGAGCCAAGCTTTTGCTATGATCAGTTATTCCATTTCAGATAGGCAGGAAGGAAAGCCATTGTTCAGCAGAGATTTTTAAAGCATTTCCTTAGAGTGTGACCCAAACGCTCTGCCCTCTCCAGGAACTCGCTCTGTCCTTCTGTCTGACGTTTCTGTGTATTGTTTGGTTTAAAGGTCTTTGTTGTAATGAACAACGCACCGCTTTGGGTCTTTTGAACATCTGTTTCACCAAAAGTAGCCCAACACCCTGTCTGGCTACTTTGATGTGGAAATGTGAAGCAAATTTGAAGGTAGTTTGTATGAGAGAAAATGAATGGTTCAAAAGTCTGATAGGCAGTCATGAATCAAACTAGTGGTCTGTCTTAACATGTAGCACCTTGGAGTCTAAGGCCCTTTTTACACGAGAACGCTCACGGGTGAAAACGTAAACATGTTTTATCAGATGTGCCTTTTGTTTAGACGGCGACGGCATTTTTGGGCTTAAAATGCAAAAAAGTGAAACCACCCTCCAGAGTGGAAATCTTAAAAACGCACGTTCCCATCTAAAGGGTAAAAACGTGAAAGTCTGTAGTCTCTATTGTTGTGGTGGCTGGCAAACCACCCCATATTTCGTTACATAAATCAAAATATAGAGTGATTACTCGCCCCTGGCCACTCCGCCGTTGGGTATCCACTTTTGCGTTTTCTCTTCAGATCGTTTCCGTCTAAACATAGCCTAAGATAAGTTGGTTGTCCTTTCATGTCATAACATTCATGATCTTGCCTAGCTTTAGGATTTAGGGTAATTTCAACTTGATTGCAACTAATAGCAAGTTCCCACTACAGGACTTTAGCCTTGATTTTACTCTCATGGATAGTTTTTGGAGCTCCCAAACAGATACGAAAACAAGGGGGAGGGCTCGCCTGCAACTTTACCGTACACATGTTGCTCGACTACAAGAAAGCCTACGACTTGATGCCGCACTCATGGACACTAAAATGCTTGGAACTGTATAATATAACAACGGAACTCTAGAGGCCAACTCAAAGCTAATCGCACAAGTTAACGTCAAGTGCGGGATATACCGAGGAGATGATCTGTCCGCGCTGCTGTTCTGCATCGGTCTGAACCCGCTCAGCCAGTTCATTACTGACTGAAGAGTGGCTAGGGATACAGATTTTGTCATTCTACATGAATGGCATCAAGCTGTATGCCAGGAGTGAGTGTGACATTGACTCACTGATCCTCATCCCAAGGATCTACAGCAACAATCGGAATGTCATTCGGACTAGATAAGTGTGGTCGGATGGAATCAAAGAAAGGTAAGATGGTCTTAACTGAAGGGGGAGAGCTACCAGGAGGCAACATAGCCATGTTCAAGCTCCGAGCCATCAACACATATACACTGACGATCATCAGATACTCTGCTGGTATAATAAATGAAGAGGAACCATCATTGAAGGACAAGCCCCTACATGGCATGTACCACCAACAGACCAACAGTGCAGGCAGGCACGGCATAACCAAGTGGCTGGCATATTGCACAGGAACATTTGTGCCGAGTATGGGCTGGAAGTCCCAGAGTCAAAGTGGGAGACACCTCCAAAGGTGGCAGAGAATGACAGAGCTAAGCTCCTGTGGGACCTCCAGATCCAGACTAATAAGATGGTGATGGCTAACCAGCCGACATCATGGTGGTCTACAAACAGCAGAGGAAGGCAGTTGTGATAGATGTAGCAATCCCAAGCGACAGCAACATCAAGAAGAAGGAACATGAGAAGCTTGGAAAATACAAAGGGCTTAAAGAAGAGCTAGAAAAGATGTGGAAAGTGAAGGCAACAGTGGTTGGAGCACTTGGGGCTGTAACCCCCAAACTGGGACAGTGGCTCCAGCAAATTCCAGGAAAAACATCCGAGACCTCTGCCCAAAACCCTCAGGCTCCCAGGCCTCTGGTAGAGGACCAGAGCTGGGAGTTAAAGACCGCCCAAAGAGAATTTATAGGCTATATATATATTAGGGATGCACCGAAATGAAAATTCTTGGCCGAAACTGAAAACCGAGGAAACCAAGAACGAAAACCGAAACACCGAAAGAAATTATGCCAATTAGCCTATTAGTACCATTGCATTTATGGCTATGACTGTGTACTAACTTTACTAAAATCAAGGCATTGCAATTGTATAAATTAATATCTAGCAGAAATATGGCTACAATCTGATAGTCACATACAGTATACAGTAGCCTAAGAACAGTCTCCACGCGGGTTCTCTGCATCCATCGCGGCCTGGATCATTTCTCGTGCGCCCTGCTTTATTTCCGCATCCAAGTAATGGTCTTTATAACGCGGATCAAGTATCCAAATAGATCTCAGTGAAACGTGTGCTGACAGACTCTAAGAGCACTTTTCATTGTTTTCACTCCGTGGTCCGTCTCAACCTCGTTGCCTAGGAGACGCTTTGCAGGTGGAATGGATCGGGTACTGACACACGTGCAGGTCGCAGGTTTGCGTCATCACAACATTTTGGCCATATTGTTTCGGTGATAAAAGTATTTCATCCGAAAATGCCCTTTTGGGCCATTTTCGGCCGAAAATTTTCAGTGGCCGAATATTCGGTGCATCCCTAATATATATTATGTATATATTATATTGTACTTTAGCTTAGGGTTAGAAAGATAATATACAATAAAAATAAGCAGAGGGAAGAGCAATGAGATACATTATAACCACATATACGTAAGATATTTGGAAATACTATAAAACACCACTTAAAAACTTAATAATTGAGAAGTTATCATTCATGCCCCTGGAAATAAACATTTGAGCTAAAACATCCACAATGCTTCTGACAATAAAGTGGTTGTTTATGAGTGTTGCCGGAGTTATGACCTCTTCATAACCAGTGTCTGGCCAGAGAAATCATTCTATGATAGTAATCAATTAACCTCACCCTAACCCCTAAGAAGCTGGTAATCTATGTGAAATAGGGATGGGCGATATGAAGAAAATCAAATATCACAATATTTTTTACCAATACCTTGATATTGCTATTGCAACGATATTTTTTTCATCAGTAGGCTAATGTGTACAGGACCGGAGTGGGACTCATTTTCAGCAGTAGAGTTTCCTGCCTTTACTTCATGACTGCAATAGCGCACTGTTCTCTACAGCCTTGTAATTCAGTGTATTTTTGTAAAATATCATCATTTCCAATTCAGTGCAAATACAGTAAGTGTTGCTTCACAATGTAGATTTATTACAACAGTGACCTTTTTTATAACAACACAGTGATGTTCAACAATATCAGAATCTATTTTCTGTGCAGATAAGTGTTCACAGATATACAAACCTTGAAATGAAATAAAAGAATAAATACAAATTTGAATAATATTTCATATTACTTTCATCCTATTCCCTTTCATTACTTTTACATACACTTTTGATGATATAAGGAATATATACTATTCAATCCAGTACCATGACTGAACACTGCCGGCCCTCGCGACCAAAAAACCAGACCCACCCGGTGCTCCCGATTTGCCAATGCGGGCCTCAATGTGTAAATAAAGTTTAAGTCGGTAAAGGTAAAGGCAAATAATAGAACATCTAGAACAAGAAGTCTTGTAAGAAAAATCAAAAGTAAAAAGTGAAAAATCACTTTACTTTGCAGCCTTAAAAACCAGGAAAAGACACCACTTATGTCGTATTATGATATTAAGATATACAAAATCTAAGACGATATCTAGTCTCATATCATGATACAGATATAATATCGATATATTGCCTAGCCCCAGTGTGAGAAAATGTTGTTAGTGTGGCACAGCACTTTCGGCATTGGGTCTAAGTATCCTCTGGTGTTTCAGACGCTTCATCTACCATGTCAACAATAAAGAATAATAAAAATGATTCAATGTAAGTATTGAGTATCTGCTAGCTCTTAGCAGCTTTATTCTAAAAATATGTTGTCATTCGTCCTCAAAAAAACCATTTGTGCAGATCTGTGTGTAGATGTGACAGTGCATGCAGATTTGTGTGTGTGTGTGTAGTGGCTGCAGCTGTTGTCAGGCTGTTTCTCTGCACTGTGTGTCTGGGCTGATGGCCAAGTGGATGCAGTTAGGCGGGGAGAGAGGAGTGTGTGTGTGTGTGTGTGTGTGTGTGTGTGTGTGTGTGTGTGTGTGTGTTGTGTCTGCGTCGGGGGGGTAGGATCTCTCTCTGCATGGTATGAATGAATGAGACCTCACATGGGAAGAAGAAACAGCACATTCTCTTCCCAAACTCCTTTGGCCCTCGCCCTTATGAATGTGGCTCTTTGATGGTGTATTGTGTTGTGTTTGTGCCTCTCAGTTTGCTGCAGTGAATTTAATGAGGCTCTTCTTCTGCTATTGTAGGTAGCAGTCGGTGCTTTGCTTTGTATCTGTCTCTGTGTTCATCACAGTCTTAGACACCACTGTCTTCTCGAACAGGCTTCCATTGTCTATCAAGATTACCCAAGATTCTCTGTGTCTTTATTAACAAGTTTATGCACATTTTGAATATTTAACTAGACTAGTGCAGCGTCTGCTCAAATCATGCATGTGCAGAACAAGCCGATTGCTTGGCCTGTGGTATTGCTGCTTGCTTTTGAGAACCGCTCATCTCATCACAGCTCATCATCTCACTCTGCTCATCTTGTACTGAGCTTCCTTGGGTCCTGAGCAGTTCACCTGCAATGACATAGTTGTGCCATATATCCAAGTCTCAGTGGTTCAAGGGAAAAAAACACCAAGAGCAGACTTTATCAAGGCATGTATAGGCAACTGCCTGGCGGCCCGAGGTAAAAGGGCGCCAAGCAGCTATAGATTCATTATAATGTTTAGATATGAAAAGTATTAATGTTACTATTCTAACTCGTTGAAATATGACCCCCAAAAGCATTTAAAATACAGTATATTCAAGCCAACTGTATAAAATGGAAACACACCGCACGCGGAAGCGCCGCTAATAGCCATGATCGTGCACCTAGTTCATACCAGGACGTGCATTTTTCCATGCCGGTCACAAAGCGATCCTTCTCTTCTCCACTCTACAGAACGTCTCTCTCTCTCTCTCTCTCTCTCTCTCTCTCCTCTCTCTCTCTCCTCTCTCTCTCCTCTCTCTGTCTCTATCCCCCCCAGTGCGTGTTTGGTTGTGTGTGTCCGTCCGTTGGTCTCTCTCTCAGTGGGCCTGATCCTGTGTCTCGTTGTAGACACAGCTGAGAAGTCAAGACCAAAAATCACCGTAAACCTGGGTGTTTTATTTTGAAATTTGTTTTATTTTGTAAAGTATCTGGCTGCACTGTGGCCTTCCTGTATGTGATTACCTGCCTCGCTTCACACATTTGCTCGCAGCTCACAGAAGAAACAGAGGAGATGCCGAAACAATCGCTGCAGCGAGCGGGCCGGCCGCTCCGCGCCTGATCGCAGCCGGTGTGGCCGGACAGACTGGATAATGAATATAATGAAAATAGCTGTCCTTTGCGGTTATTTTTAGCGCTTCAGCGTGCGGTGTGTTTCCGATGTAATTCTTCACAGTAAATACCGAAACCTTTTTCCCGGCAACCTAGCAGGAAGCTTTTATTGTGAAGCAATTACAGGAAATGCAACAAATGTACAGAGCCTTGAATAAATATTGGTCTACACAACAAGATATGGACATATTTTAATGACATCCTCTTGCTGACATTTTTGAAACTACCTTCAAACTTGCACATTTTAATGGAAGAATACAGTAAATAGTCAGATTAGATAGTTGGCTTTGTCATTTATTGTCAAGATGTACAATGGTTTTTACCGGACTGCTATCTATTCTGGTGGTGGGACGCCTGCTGTCTGGGTAATGGTTACTAAAGTGTTGCTGGTGCCATACTTTCTCCCTTGAGTGCAGGCTAAAAGCATGTATTGGATTAGCTGCTCTTTTCATCAGGCAGACCCTTGGTAATGTGACCTTAGTCCAACAGATCAAAAGATGCGACAATGTCAAATTGAAGATTGACCATTACTGATGTGAGCCTTTTACTCCAAGGAACCTGTTTTCAGTTGTACTTAGACTGATTGATTTTTTTAGTTAAGTGCCTGATCATTTTACTAACATGCTCTCGTGGCTCAGGCCTCTGAGCTACAGTCATATGGGGAATAGATGGAATGCGAGGCAACAGGAAGTCAGTGCTCCTGCTGAGAAGAGAGAAAATAAGAGTCTTCACATCCTTTTCAGCTGCATAGTCAGTGCTGCAATATCAACTTGAGTTCAGCAGGCTTTCAAAGGAATACAACATTTCCAGTTTAATTTGACTCATGCCTCTCCAACGTGTGGAACATGGACAGGACCCGGAATGCCCTTATCTATACTGTTAAGTGTAGGTTAGGTTAAGCAATGCTGTTATGCAGTCAACTTGCAAGTATCAAATGTTGAGGATTAGACCATTTCAAATACTGCTATTGCATTTTAGACATATTTGCCTTTACAAAATAGCAGAGAGACAGAAAACAAACACAGGTACATATGCATACTACTGACGTACGCAGTATGCAGTAGGTACTACATACTGCATCTGTCTGTAGTATGTAGTTGGCGGTTCTGAATACAGCCACAGAAAAATAGAAATGCATGGCAAAAATAGCATATTGTCTTGTTGTTGTTTTTAGGGGTGCTTATGTCTCATTAAAGGATAACTTTGTTTTTCTTTTCATCCTGGACCCTATTGTCCTATGATTTTGTGTCTAAGTGACTGCTGGGAACAACAATCTTTGACATTGGTCCAGTATTTATGTTTATTTGGTTTACAGCTGACTGTTTTGTTAGTATTTTGATGTGTTGTCTTGAATATTATGGTTGTTATTTAATGTTGTCTATTTATTGTAGGCGTAGGTGGTGACGACGAATGGGGGGGGGGGTGTTCATGTTGTGAGCTCAACACATTCTCATGAATGGGTTCATATGATATTGTACAAAAAGTAATGCACACTAAAACATATGATATCCTACGAAAACTAAGAGACTGCCGTATGGTCACGTGACATCGGCTACAGAGCGCCGTGCTACAGAGCGCCAGTCGCTAGCTGTTTAAGGGCATGACAAGTAGCGACGGTGACACACAGCGAAAACTAGCTCACCACCTGGACCGATGGCCGACTTGGTTTGTCAGCACCTTTACCCAGACATAAATCTATGTCGTATTATGATATTAAGTTAGATGTGTCGACGTCAAAGACGTGCCTGGTGGCCCGCCTTATTCTGCCTCTGATTGGCTTACTCTGGTATTCGTACCCTAACCCCAACCAATCCCCTCTCCCCATGTCTAATCCTAACTACGTTGACCATTCTAGCAGATCCGATTTAGGATCTACCACCATAAAAGCCAGGTTTGACTTCCCAACAAATTAGAGCAGAACGAAGCAGGGACCAAATTTATTCTACTATATTCTTGTGGATTGTTCAATAATTTGAAGGTTTTACACACAGCTTTAAACAAGTGACTGTAAACACTATTGATTGGTATGACTTTATCTCCCATTCATTTTTGTATGGAATTAAAAGTAGGATTGAAAGACTCAAATGAGTAGATAAGCAGTTGCTTTACAATGCACAGCTGCCTGTTCAGAAACTCTGTAATGAAATTTCTTTTTCCATCGAGGTAAACATATTGAGCTAGCACAATTACAAAGAATACCTCAGCCAAACCTCAGTAGTACAGCACTTGAGATAGTATTTACTACAAGAGCAATCACTTTACTTCTTTAATCGGGATTATATTTTTATGGCAATTGTTGGGAATAAAAACTCAAGGTTGTAGAGGTGGTTTTGGGAGTGGGCTGCTGGCGCCGCGTAGAGACGGGCTGGATGGAGGCTAGATGGATTGTAGCCACAGGTGGTCTGTAATTCTGCACCGTAATTGCCTGGCAAAGTGTATTATGGGTCTTCAGACCACTCATCCACGCCGTAGGGGTGGACAAGAGAAAAGGGTGAGCGAGGCGGAAAAATAGGATGGATAACGTGCTGTCCCGTCGTGAAATGATTCTGCTAGACACTTACAATACATCGAGGGAGTATTATTATTGTGTGCGTTCAAAGAACACTTTCTGTGAAAGCTGTTAAGCCAGACTAATGAAAATGATGGTAGCAAATGGGGAGACAATCTCCAATTCAATTGAAATGTCACTGTGTTTTAAAGACAGGTGCAACAGATGTTTTCTGCTTTTTGAATGGAGTAAATGTTGTCAGTCTGCAGCTCTGCACCAGGAAATGAGCCATCTTTTCACTTCTCAGACATTTACAGCCTGAGACTTTCCAGATTTCGAGCTCCCCAGCTGGGCCGAGCCTCTGTGTTTCTGAGCCTCCTCAGTCACCATGACTGTTTGATGGTAAAGGCTCCTGGCAGCTACAGGGATCAAACCAAAAACATTTTAGCCAACTTACCAATCAGCCTTGATAGCCAATTGTTTGGCTCTGTTTCATTCACATTTCTACTAAGTGTGTTTGTAGCATTGTGCTCAAAGTCATGAGCTGATTTCAGTCACCGCTTTAGCTAAATTGTTCCTGGTAAGCTGGAAATGATAATTATGCTCTTTGAATTAGGGTGCCATTAAATAGCTGTTCTGATAGGACTGAAAGTTCAGGGGTTGATCCTCTGTTCTCCAGGAGGATTAAGGTGACACCAGATCACCTCAAAGGTTAAATTACTCCAGTCACTCTGGACCAGAGCTGGAATGATTCGTCAATTCATTCATCAATCGATCAACAGAAACTGCAACTATTTATGACCATTTTAAAAACAAGAATGGCAATATTCACTGGTTTCAGTTTCTCAGAAAAGATGATTTGTTGCTGTCATATATGATAACAAACTGAATATCTTTCATGGTCCAGTCAAAAATGGAATTTAAAGAAAAATGATGATGCCTTTCCACTATGTTTTGACATTTTGTGAGCAAAACCATTAATTAAAAAATAAAGAGAATAATCAGATTAATTGAAAATGAAAATAAACATGCATGCACACACACACAGGGATGCTCTCCATTCAAAAAGAACATCCAATTTTGTGAACACGTAATCGACATAAAACGACTCACACTTTTTCGTACATAAGTTCCAGAAGAAAATATTGTCTTATCATAGTATAGTATAAGTAAGCATCCCAATAAATAACTGAATAATGGAACACGCAAGATGAAAAAGGTACAGTGTGTGATTGTGACATGAATATCTTTCTGTCTTCCTCTACAGATGCGATGGCTAATCCTTCTCCAGCAAAGAGCATGGGAGACCCTGGAATCACCCCGCTGTCTCCTTCACATACTCAGGTGGCTTAATTCTCTTATGGACTTATTTCTGGACCTGCTGTTACTCTGTACCCCCTGTGCTTTCTTTGTGTGTAATAAAGTGTTACGATTAGGGAAATGGCGGACTCAAAAATGCAGTGACAACAGGGCAGTGGTGAGCTTGAGGATTTAATAAAATAAAAAGTGATACAACAAAAGGAGTCCTGAAGAAAGCAGGCGAAAATGGTACCAAAAACTGTTGAGGAACCAAAAGCCAAGGCATCCAAAAATAAACCGGCACACAGAGACAAAGGGGGTAGACTTATGCTACGTTTACACGTGGCCGGCTATTTTCATAAACGGACATTTTAACCTCTCCGTTTTCAAAAATAACAAGGTGCACAGCTGTCAGTTTTCAGAAAAGTGTTTGTTTACATGTATCCGTGTATATATATGCCGTCAATGCCGTCAAGAGCACCCCAGACCTGTAGGTGGCAGTGTAACGAGAAGAATCAGAATCAACAACAGCAACAAATCACTTCCTCTCTCTCCTCTTCCTCACTTCCTCGGCTGCCTAAACCTCCGTTTGTCTCAGTTTACATGCAAACGTGCAAATAAAGTTTTCCCAAATCTCCACTCCACTCCACACAGTTTTTAGAAAGACTCGGTTTCAGAGGAGAATTCTCCGTTTGCGTGTAAACGAAGGGTACAAACGAAGGGAAATGTCTCTGTTTTTCTAAATAACCATGTACATTTAAACTGGGTAGTACACACACAATGATATGACAACAGACCAAGACAACACAGAGACTAAATACACAAGGTAACGAGATGAAACAAAGGACAGGTGACCCTCGTGTCACCTGTCAGGAAGCTCAGGAACAGGTGAAACACATCAGGGTGGGGCAGACAATCACAAAGGTGGGAAAACACAAGGCAGGAAGTAAAAGAAGACATGAGATGATGGGAGAAAACAGACTACAAAATAAAACAGGAAACTAAAGCATAAAACATACACAAGGATGAAAACAGGGTCAAACGCAACAGAGAACACAAGACATGATAAACAACAAGGAAACGGGGAATAAATTAACACAATAAAACAGAAAATCACAACCATAACATAAAGTGAATGTGAAGCCAATGCAGAAGCTCCTCAAGGCTGCATTCTATCTAATTTCCAGCAGGGGACACTTCCACTAGCTCCAAAAAGAAGTCTGTTCCTATAGAAAAATGACCCTACTTTTCACTTGATTATTACCTCAATAAACGTTTTAATTATCAATTTATGGTCTCAATTGCTAGTTTCAAGTCTTCTTCAATACAGCATGACATTCATTTTGGAAATGATGTTCCCATTTATTCTAAAATAGATGATAAAGCAGGGGATGCTTTAGGACCTGTCAATCAGGACTAGGGCTGCAGCTATCGATTCTTTTTGTAATCGATTAATCTAGCACTTTATCGATCGATTAATCGGATATTTTTTTTTTGCGTTTTTAAACAACCCAAACTAGGGAAAAAAGCAACATTTTCGGAAAAAAGCAACATTTGTATTGCCTACATTGCTTACAATATCATCTCTCAAAAAACTAAACATTAAGTGCATTTAAGTGCCATATTACATTGTTTTTAAAGATTTTTTTTTTCAAATGATATCAACCTCAAACTAAGGCATACATTAAACATACACAAACATTACATTAAGTTGTGCAACTTAACTTTCAGAACTGCAAGTTTCAACCTGAGACTGATCTGTATACAGTAGGCCTATATGTAAATATTAGTTATACTCAACCTATTTTCATTTATATATTTGATTATAATGTCACACAGCTCTGTTACACTTATGCTATTAGATCGTTGATCAGCTGTTTCTCCGGGGAGAGAGAGAGAGAGAGAGAGAGAGAGAGAGAGAGAGAGAGAGAGAGAGAGAGATGCGCAACAATCAGCTGTTTTTCCGAAGGGATAGTCAACGCGTCAGCTCTTTAGATCAGATCGTGCTCACCACTACGTATTTTCTTGTCTTTGATTTTGGTAGTTGTTGTGTTTGGTGTAGTTTCATCGTCCATACGACTCTATGATTACTTTAGTCGGTCCGCTTCGTGGAATGGATGATTAAGTTAGACTCCATGTTTTCTGTTGAGATGCTAAAGCACTGACGTCGTGCTATTATCGTGGTAAGCTAGTTCCATTTTGCAGTAGACATACTGCACAGAGTTTTAGTTTTAATTACGTTTGAACTGATTCCAAACTTTGGACACTTTCTGTCGTTTTCTCCAGCCTGTCTCTTCTCTTAAGGTTAGCACCTCGCTATTTACGCTCTGGCATGTGTCGCAGCAAAGCCGGTCTACGGAAAGCCATTCCACTCCCTATTCAGCCCCATTGTACCGAATTTGGTTGCAGTTCCACCAGAGTTCCACTGGGGGTGATCGCGGTCCAGTGCAAAATGAATGGGACTCTATGGAGCTAGACGGCTAAATGTGGCTCTTTCACCTGATTGTCGTTGAGAAACCTCTGATTTGATTGTAGTTTTTGCAAGTTCAACATGGGTTATAGGTCGAAAGTTGAATGAACGAGTACTTATGTCCTTTTGATTTCTTACAGGGGGAGTCGTTGTTGCCCATAACACGCTAGCATTATGCTATTGAATGCTGATTGGTCAGTGAAGGTCTGATTACGCTCGGAGATCCCGCTTGACGGCATCCGAAGCAGAGCCAGAATGTCAGAGTGAATATTTCGGCGAGGTCTTTAAAACATTAGCAAACCTCTTTCTAGCACATGTATTAACAGGGAGAGCCGAACCTGTTAGCTGTGTTGTCGATGCCTCGAGAGAACAAAGGAAGCGACTCAGAGCTTGCCGTAAAGCAGTATCTCCGGCCGTATATGTGTATGACGTCACTGACATTTTAAAAGGCTTTTTAGAACAAAAAAACGACTTCAAAGAAATCTAACATCCAGCAGTGTGTATTTTCTCTGCCTCCCCTTTCGAATGCAACATTCAAATTACTAGACAAAAAATTATATCCTGAGAAAAGTGGGTTTTGAGGGGTATAGCTCCATAGAGCCCCATTCATTCTGCACTGGCCTGTGAGCGCCCCCTATATGGAACTCTGGTGGAACTGCAACCAGTTCAGAACCCGGAAGTAACGAGGGAGTGGCACTTCTTGGTATATTAGAAGTTCTTTGGTCGCAGCAGACTGAGCCGCGTCTGTGCGACAGTAATAATGCTCCGTGCGGAAACACCGTCCGTCAGCGATACAATGTTGGTGACATTGATTTAACGAAGCTTCGAGGCAGCCATTTTGCATTGAGGATTTTTTGTAATCGAATTATTCGAGTTATTCGAGGAATCGTTTCAGCCCTAATCAGGACATAGGCTTAGCAATGCTAACCATGCTAACACTGTGGACATTAAAATAGACCTCAACTTGTTTTTGGGTGTTTCCGTGTTTTCATCTTAAACTCTGACCCTCTCACTGTGTGTTTTCACTTCATCAAAGTTAATTGGAACATTTTGGTCGCCTGAAAATGTCTTGTTCAGCGTTCTACCAACCAAGCTAGCTAGCTACAACTAGCATTAGCTGGTAACTTGAGGGAAGGCTTGTACTTTCTGCCGTGCATGCTGATGTATGGCGCCAGTTACTGGAGGTCAGTGTTTACCTGCTGTACCCAGTGGCGGTGCGTGGCAAATTTGACCGAGGAAGCCAGTGAGCTTAGTATGTATACTTGCTCCATGTATGTCTGACAAATGAGCTTTGTTTCAGGATTGTAGTTGGCAAGTGCCCGCATCACCACAGCAGTTATGGCTTCAGCATCTCGTTCAAGGCTAACGTCAAAGAAACCAAGAAACCGCTCACATATCATTCCCTTTTTATTTACGTAGCGGATAATGACCGTCACTTGGCACTTGCATGATATGTCTGTGGTGTCATCCACTTCCACTGCTATGAATGACGCTGTGTTTATTTCTTTATCTATTTCTTCCTGAATAACATGAGCAGTGCTCTCTGTTATGTAATTCTGAATTGTCTTTGACACACCCGTAAATGTTGTAGCTGATGCTAGGCGCCCTGCTAGCGTTGTGTCAAACTCGGCGACAGCTTGCACCATCATGGGAACATATTTTGAATTGGGGGTGCTGACAAATTTTCCAGAGTGAAGTTTTCAGCCACAGTCAACCACCACACACCAAACTGCATCCATCACAATTTATTGAACTGTATAGAGATTCAATTCATATAAATAGCCTATCCAAGACCGTAATTAGCCTGCCGTGGGCTACTGATCCCCAAACACTGGGAAATAATAGACCGTTATCGCTATTCAACCAAGTAAAATTTCTGTCATATACTGTCAAGATGAAGACAAAATATCTCTATTTATTAAAACAAAGACACTTTGTGGTGTCAAAACAGTACAGCTTCGGTACTAAAACTGGAACACAGGTACACGCTCCACAAGCAAAAAAACTAAAACATGAATAAAGTCCAAAATCCAAGACAGAACAAACTAGGCACGGGTAACGCAGGATATAGGCACAAAGCTACGGCAATGGTACAGAATAGGCCTACTACAAGCTCAAACACTGAGCCACAAAACACAAGGGTAACACATCACTGAATCATATTAAATCAAATCAAAGTATGTCAGGACTGACTGATTTGAACACTGAAATGAAATAGAGAAATGCAGCCTTAAGTTTTTGTAGCACAGCAATAGCAAATTACAGGCATAAAGATATTGGGCCTGCGTGTTAAGCTGGGCCTAATAACAATACGGTAGGATAATAAAAAATCGGTATGACCTCATTCTGGTCAATACGTACGCTAGGCTTTACACAAGTGTAAAAAACACAATTATCTCCAATAATTCGTATAAACTTCCAGTTGAACTGTTACTGAACAGTTGATAAATCATGCCAATTTACTGCACGGCGGCAGCATAATAATAATAAACCAGCATTATTACCTTGTGTTGCAGTCATAACACTAAAAATAAATCCTCATCTCCAAAACGTGTACCAGGAAAAGTGTGACCCGAGGCTGGCAGCACTGAGTTGACGTTGATGTTCCCTCTGCGGCTACCCTGGTGCTGCTAGCTTGGTGCTGCTATGGTGCTGCTAGCGTTGCTGCTAGCTTGGTTTAGATTAGCTCCTTCGTCGTCTGTTGCTAGCGGGTCGGCTACTTCATTCAGTTAGTTGCTGAGTTTTCTGCCTCCGGTCTTTTACGCTTTTTAGCTTGTGGTTAATCAATAAAGAAAATCAAAAGCGGCTTTTGTCGCCATTCATTGTGTAAACTTGCCGTTAACTGACTGTTAGCTCAGCTGACACCGGACGGCACCGCTGCTGTACTGTTACCATAGTTACCCATCTGTCTGAGGCGTGTGATTGGTGAGAAGCCAGGATCAACCTGGCTTCCCTGGTTTTTTATTTATGATGAATTGACCATTCAATGTCGAGCTCGGTCAAACCTAGCCTCAATCTGATTGGCTGAAAATATAATTTTTTTTCTCTAAAGGAGGCCAGGAAAAGCTGGCCTCCTTTGAGCGTTCGTAGCATTTTACTGGCTAGACAGAGCACAGACAGGACTGCACCACGCACGCAGTGACAGAGGGGCGCTGTTTCGCTCTGAAGAAAATGATAATGGAATGTTTTGATAAGGGAAATTACAAAATCAGTAAAAGACACAAACGTTAATTTATAATTCCTACGGTTAAAAATATAAAACGTAATTTTAAATTATAACATTTATCGTAAAATTATTATTTTTTTAATTTTATTTAAAAAAAAAAATATTTTATATTTTAAATTATGTTTTATATTTTTATGGGGAGGCCAGGCTTCCTTTGGCCTCCTAGAGAAACCGCCACTGGCCGTACCCACCCTAACTCTAAATCTCCGCTCTGGACCATGACTGTTCATCACAAATGCAAGAACCTGTACATCCCTACAGTAGACTTGTCAGCACGGGTTTCTTCTTTGATTTTAATCTGTTCATCTTTGACAAAACATGTTTTCTTCAGCTACCGTTTGACAACTACAATGTCTGTCTTTGGATTTATTGCATAACAATATTAGAGGAGCACAGCAGGAGGGCCAGATGAGGTCACTGCAGCAACAAACCCGTGATAGGATACAGGCCACAAAATACAGAACCAGGGACTCTAGATATGCAGGAATGAGTTGTAAATATTTTAGTGCTGCTGCATGTGTTCATGTCCGTGTTAAGAAGTGATGCTACTTTTGTTATTTTGAAATGTTTGATGTTATTGATCTGGATCAATTGTTGCTCTTCAGTGATTGCTTTTAAAATGTTGCTGTCGATGGCTGCATTTGTTACAGCCTAAATGTGTGTGTGTGTGTGTGTGTTACTTTTTTGTGGTAGACAATCAGCTTGTCTCATCATATGTCATTGTCACATGTCCTAACATTCTCGTGACAAGTGCAATATCCCCCACAGTCACAGACCCAGCATAGTGTTTATAACCTGTACATATTTTTTTACTTCTACTCATTCTCCTCCTGGTTTACAGTAGTACTCATACTCCAGTTGCAGTATTCATAATGTGTTATATGTTTTGCACTCTTGTATAGTATCTGAGTTTTTGTCTTATTATATTTGAATTTATTTACCTTGAATAATCTTTTTCTGTCTTAGTCAGTGTGCTTTGCTTTGCCCTTTACTCTTTTTTACTTGACTCAAAGAGCCTGCACAATAATTCCTCTGTGCCTGTACTGTTTGGTGTATGCACAAATGCCAAATAAAAATCTTGAATCTTGAATCTAACCCTGTCAAACTCTATATCTTCTCTCTGTACAGCAAAACGACACAGACCAGGTCCCGTCAGGGCCGTCCTTCGTGGTGGTGGTTGCCATTGACTTTGGCACCACGTCCAGCGGTTATGCTTACGCCTTCACTAAGGAGCCAGAGTGCATTCACACTATGAGGTAGGCCAGCACTGCAATGCAGACACTCACAAACGAGGAGTGTGGGGATGGGCAGGAGCTGCAGCAACATATGGACTTTGCTGATAGTGGTCTATCTTGCTTGAATACAATTAAGAAAAATGATAATAGTTTGCAACTGAAATTACTTTTTTGCATCGCTTTTTTTTGAATGGACTGGTCATATCAACAGATTTGAAAAGGCCCTAAAAAAAGGCATTTTCTCAATCAGCCTCTGACTGTGAAGGACAGGTGTCCGACATGAACACATAACTTTCTGCCAGAGTTCAATCCGTTTTGTTTTATTTCATTTCTGTATTCTTTTATTTCTTTGGCACTGGGCTTTGCACTAGATGAATTTGAGTTGCTACAGTCGATTACTGAATGTCTACTCTCTGAAGTCATTCAATTCAATTTTATTTATATTGTCAAATCATAACGAGAGTTATCTCAAGACACTTTACAGACCAGGCCTGTACTACGAAGCAAGATTTGGCGTTAACGAGGTAACTTCAGGTTCCACCCAGGGTTTTGTGTATCACAACGGTGGATCACTTGTTACCGGGTTAAATCGCCGTGGTAACTTATGCTGAACACCTAATCTGGTCAGGAGCAGGTTAAATTGGAGATTAGAGATCAACCGGTGTAAAAGCACCACCTACTGACCAATCAATACTCGATTGAGCCCGGTGGAGCTCGATGTGTTAAAACATTTAGAGACTGACTACCCCGTTAACATTCCCTGATGGGTACTTTTATGAAAGATATAGATTTTCAGCGGAGGGAATTACACATAGGCTATTTTGTCGGCTTGTTGAGCCGTGTGTTGCCAATGCCACACATCGGTTTGAATTATGTTTTTATATATTTTATTTGTTCTCACGATGGCTTACCACTGCCAGGGTTGCGACTGAAATAATAGGCTAAAGCAACGACAGTTTATGGAAAGGACAAGTGTAATCATGGTTAGATCTTGGTCCTTGTCATACAGAAGTGAGCGTGGTTTAATCTAAATTAAGCTTAGCATTAGTTCATGCATCTACACCATACGTCCCCTGATTGAATTATCATTCCTATCAGACACACACCAATCACAGCCATCCTCACATCACGGTGGTCCTTTTAAATGTGACTCCCTCCTCACTGATCCCTGCTACACTGACCCTGCTTCACTCACTGCTGCTGGCAAAAGCTTTCCCTCCACCACCCCAGTCTCCACCTTCCTAGATCTGAGTCCTTATAACCAATGGTGTTTCTGCATGGTGCTCCCTGTTTCAGCTTAGCATGCTGCTTGGCTGGTCCAGGGAGCATTATCAAGAGCGGAGCCATCAGCGCCAAGCTGTATTTCCATTTGTTGCAATAAATGGTTAAATCTATGACGAGAGTGTTCCCTAAACTCAGCTCTGAAAGAACAGTGTGCAATATCAGTGCTAATGTACATCTGCAAATTTTCAAATAAAAGTTTTGCCCTTATTTTCCAAGCTACTGTCACTGTCATATTCCACGGGACCCACGTGAGAGCAGTTTCCATGGAAACGCAGCCGCAAGGCTTCGTCGCTGACACGGGTCATTAACTCTAACCATTAGATAAGCTGGAATCAGATATTTTCACTCAGTGCTACTAGATTTGCTGTGAAAACAGCTCCAGACACCCTGATTATTTAGTTTGGGTGAGTCCTTCCTCTGCTGGAATCCTTACTCAAACAAAGACTGTTTGACGGTGAATGTGTCGTGTCAGTGGGAAGGGTTTTAGTTTCTAAGGAATTTTTGAAAAGCTGTATGAGAGGGGTGGGAAGTGTAATGGTGTGCTACGAGACATTCCTCCCCCAATAGACTGAACATTGGCATTCAGCAGCTGTCCTCACAGGGAAATAAACGGAGCAGGAACCTGATTTCTGACATAACAGAAAAACAGTCGGTGGTGCTGAAAGCTATTTAGAGATGGAAGCTGGATCCTCATTTCATCACTTCAAATCTTCTTCACAGAGATGCAAGTTTCCAAATATTAATTGTGAGGAATACATACACATGATGTCAGGCTATGTCTTGGAAATGTACTTCCTTTGATCCAGACTAGTCATCTAATGATATATTGCTTTGTTCATGACTCTTCTTTGGTTGTCCTATGTTTTAGCGATATACCATCATACCGTAGTTTTATAGCAATCACTGTGGTGCTGTATTACCCTGGAAATCCAGAGTTCTCACAAGAGCACAATTTGAATTTGCTCAGCGAGTCCCTCTGGCATCGAGTAACGATGCTCATCAACTATGCCCTTGTAGCTGAGCTGCACCAATCACATAGGTGTATCTGATATAGGCGGGCCAGAGGCGAGCTAAACAGATGACGACAGTTTAATCTACCAGTTAGCTCCGCTGGTAGCTAAGAGTTTAATCTACCAGTTAGCTCCGCTGGTAGCTAAGAGTTTAATCTACCAGTTAGCTCCTCTGGTAGCTAAGAGTTTAATCTACCAGTTAGCTCTGCTGGTAGCTAAGAGTTTAATCTACCAGTTAGCTCCTCTGGTAGCTAAGAGTTTAATCTACCAGTTAGCTCCGCTGGTAGCTAAGAGTTTAATTACCAGTTAGCTCTGCTGGTAGCTAAGAGTTTAATCTACCAGTTAGCTCCTCTGGTAGCTAAGAGTTTAATCTACCAGTTAGCTCCGCTGGTAGCTAAGAGTTTAATCTACCAGTTAGCTCCGCTGGTAGCTAAGCGTTTAATCTACCAGTTAGCTCCTCTGGTAGCTAAGAGTTTAATCTACCAGTTAGCTCCTCTGGTAGCTAAGAGTTTAATCTACCTGTTATCTCCTCTGGTAGCTAAGAGTTTAATCTATCAGTTAGCTCCTGTGGTAGCTAAGCGTATGGGGCTCTGGATACGTCACCCTGTGTATTGTTGTGATTGGTCCTAGTGTTATCCAATTGCGTGCAGTGAGATTTTCAAATGCATGCTTGGTGCCGCCCCTCAAGTTGGGCCATTTTCATTACTCAGTGCCAGACCCAAAATCTTTCGTATTTGTGTCTGGATTTCCAGGCTAGCGCTGTATAGCAAAAGTTCCGTGTTACATGAATACACTTAATAATATGAATAAATAAATGAAAGAACAGTATAGTTTTGCTTAACAGTGATGCTCACATTTACTGAACAGGCTAAACAACAATGGGACATACGGAAACACACACTGCACCAACAGGAAACTGAAGGCAGTTCCTCTCCCAGACCAGCAGTCAAAGAAGTAAAGAACACAACAGTCACGACAACAGCAGCATAAGGATTGTATTTATTTCAGATAAAATGTGATAAGTGTAAAAGAGATATCCCACCAACCCTATGCTTCTTGAAAGCTAAAAGTTGCCCCATCCAGTTTTTTTCCCAGATCTCACAAATTAGTATATCTTCACCTCAGGTGCTCTTAGGGAGATGGCCTCCACAATCCCATCATACACCTCTCCCAAGGAACAGAGATAACACTAATTATAGCTGACCTCCATTTGTCCAGAAATACTGTGGTAGCTCAATTAGCCCACAAGAGAAGTTCTGATGGAATTTAATGACTGATTTAATGATTTAAACCTCATAAAAGTGTTTACAGGTCTTTTCACAGTGCATACAGCTCATAATAGATGCAAAACTGCATGTGCAATTGATGGAAAGTCTGTAAAGTCGGGTTGTTAAATCGGGGGGGGGGTTTCACCTGCAAAATGATTTTTCAGATGACATGGTTAAGTTGCTAACAATTCCAAAAGTTTATATTTGATCAATACAAAAGCAAAAATACAGATGGATGGTACATGTATTGATAACTGACTTCCTTCTAGGCGTTGGGAAGGCGGGGACCCTGGTGTGTCCAATCAGAAGACTCCAACCACGATCCTGCTGACTCCAGACAGGAAGTTCCACAGTTTTGGCTATGCGGCACGGGACTTCTACCATGACCTGGACCCCAGCGAGTCCAAACACTGGCTCTATCTGGAAAAATTCAAAATGAAGCTTCACACCACTGCAGTAAGGATACAAACATACACACCCAGTAAATAAATGCAATGCGGTTGTCCATGTTTTCCTTCTTGCAAGCATGCCAAGCAGCAGGAGAAGCACACTCCATCCTCATCACTCAGTGTCTCACCGTGTCTGCTGTTATGTATTGTGATGCTGTTTGGGGGGCCTCAGCTGATACTGCAGCACACTGCTGCTGACTTTTTTTCTTGCTACGTGGCAGGCATTTCTGCCAGTGGCTGTTGGCTTACGGTCCTTTACTGCCCATAATTCTTAATAGATAGATACTTTATTTATCCCTGGGGGAAATCCCAAGTCACAGCAGCAATACACGACCGAACCACACGGTGCAAAGAATCGTGCAAAAGCCAATACTAGCATAAGTAAATGTAACATACTTGTATGTATGTACATGTATGTGCATACAAGTGTGCAAATTGAATGTAATTATATAAGTTATAAGTTAAAAAATATGTTTTGCACTTTGCCAGAAGTTACAGCTTAGTCCACAATCAGCTCCTTGGTCTTGCTTAAGTTCAGCTGCAGGTGGTTTAGTCTGCACCAACAGTCATCCACCAGGCCTCTGTATTCCTCTGCTGTTGTCCACTGATACGCCACAGAATGGCAGAGGCATCTGAGAACTTCTGCAGGCGGGATGACTCGGTGTTGTGTCTGAAGTCAGAGATGTAAAGAGTAAACACGCACTTAATGATGAAGGAAGAAGGAAGAAGAGGAAAGGTCACTGGGTCACCAAAACCATCAGGAATAACGCTCTGGTACAATGTCACATATCAGCAGTAGAACACAGAAGATAGCTGTAAAGTCATTGCAGACCTCATATCTCCTCTTCATATGATAAATGAGTCTACGTACTCTTATTCTGTAGGGTTTCGATTTTATGTCCTTATTCAAGTCTAACTTTAACATCTTCAACCCACAATCAGAATCTGTCCATCGACACGGACCTCCACGCAGCCAATGGGAAGCGAGTGAAAGCTCTGGATATCTTTGCATATGCATTGGCCTTCTTTAAGGAGCAAGCACTGAAGGTAACATACCTCTGTCAGCACTCATGAATGTTCTGTTGTATTACATACACAATGCATTTTTTATTTTGATAATTTTATATCCACATTCTGTAGAATTTGGGCTCACTCCTAGCATGAACCCTGAAGCCAATGTTCAGTTTATTCCATTTACTTTTTTTTAATATGCTAGTATTCATACCTAGCTAATCTGACATATTGTGGCATAATGACTATCTCAGGGAACATGTGATGCATACAAAGGGGGTGAGTAGCAAAGGAAACACATAAGGAATCATCCTGACCCAGTCATTCTTGTTTTTGAATTGTACCCCAATGGTCTGAGCCCACAGTGTGACACTAACCCTGCCATGACTTTTCTAACTTGTTGATTGTGATTCACGTTTCTTCCGGCAGGAGCTGAGTGATCAGACAGGCGGAGAATTTGACAACAATGATGTGAGATGGGTGATCACTGTTCCTGCCATCTGGAAAATGCCTGCAAAACAGTTCATGAGGGAAGCTGCCTATAAGGTTGGCAAAGAAGCCTCATTCACATTTGTATACCTGTCATTTGTTTCAGCTCGCATCTCTAGTCTGAACACAACCGTTTGCTAATGACTGATTTCATATCTTGAAGGAAATTTCAACCATGGCTGAAGACAGGGTCTAACATGATGGGTAGCTTAAATGATGTCTGTGTGAGAACTTCTCACTGTGGAGAGAGGTGGATGCTCAGGGTTGCTGCAGTGCCACACAGTAATCAATCCTCGCTCTCATTCAGTATGTGACACACACAGCGAGCTACAGACCGTAGGAGTCATCATAGAGACACAGAGAAAAGAATGAAAGGAAGGAGAACTATCGAGAGTGATAGAAAAACCCAATAATAAACTCTCCACCAATACTGCAGCATATAGAATAGAATAGAATAATAAATAATGTATTATTTATTGGACTTTATTGTCGTTGCACAACCTTGTGTACAACCAAATTTGCTGTGCAGTACCTGATTATAAAGTACTAAAAGTAATAAATACACAAAAAACATATATTCATTCACAGTCATCCCAGTTAAAAATATATAAGAATACACATTTTAATAGCATGGAAACAGTATTGCACGGGTTGTATTATTGCACATCTAGTTCCTGACACCAAGGTGGGGAAATGTTTGATTTTTGTTCAGTTCAGTGGTGGCTCTTGGATAAAAACTGTCCTTCAGTCTGGAGGGCGAGCTTTGAGTGCTCTGTAGTGCCTCCCAGAGGGTAACAGACAGAACAGGTGATGACAGGGGTGGGTCTCATCTGCCAGGATGTTTTTAGCTCTGTGAAGACAGCGGGTCCTGAAGGTGTCCTCCAGAGAGGGCAGGGTGATTCCAATGATGTTTCCCCATTTTTTATGACTCTCTGGAGATTTGTTTTTGTTGGCCTCTATACAATTTACATACCAGGCAGGTAGTCAGACAGTATGTTACACATTTGAAACAATGTTAATGGGGGCTTTCTGTGATATTACAAGTGTAATTGGAATATTTAAATATATCCTAAATCTAAGTGGAAGCCAGTGCAGAGGCTTCAGAAGAGGGGTGATGTGATCTCTAGGTATGTAGTTATGATTCTTGGATGCAGGAAGGTTAGATTAGTGTCCATGATAACAGCCAGATTTACTGCCTGACCTATAAAGTGCTGAGATAGTGTAATAAATTGTAGGTGGCTCTCTTCACTATTTTAGACCAATTACTAGGATCACTGTTTTGTTGATTTAAGAACATTTTGGGTCAGCAGCTGAACAGAGTTGTCAGAGTTGCACATCAATGAAAATTAATACTGTGAGATGATGACCCAGTGGACCCAGGACAGAACCTTATGGCACTCCAGTATGACATGTTCAATCTTCAGTATAAGTTGCTAACGGAGGGTTTAAAATGAATAAATGTCTCTAAATATCAATTAGCAGGGAGGAAGGTAGTGAGATATAGTTATTATTTTTGTTTTAAGGAATCAGAGGACTCATATACAGTAGGGAGATTTCCAATTCTGTGATAGTAGCCCTGCACTATCATATCAAGATCAGTAGATAGAAATGGCTTTTTAATGGTGGTTTAAAAATCTTTAGGTTAGGTTCTGTTAGTTGTGAAATGATATCGCCTCAGAAGCTTTCTGCTTCTCTACTGATTCAGCTTAGTCTGATCACTGTCTGATTGGTCACTTGCATTTATCCTTGCACTCTTGTTGATGGAGGTTCCTTACAAGCAGAGAATTATAAACGTGTGTGTGTTTATGTGTGTATGTGTGTGCGTGTATGTGTGTGTGTGTGTGTGTGCGTGTGTGCGTTTATGGGCAAGTCTCTTCAAACCATTAGTGTATGTGGTCTCCTGGGCGTGGCTGTCTGCAGTGAAGAAAGAAGCAAGAAGCTGGAGGAGGAGAGAGGAGAGACACACAACAGCTGTGATAAGTGTGTGTGTGTGTGTGTGTGTGTGTGTTAGGCTGTTCTGACCTAGTTTTAACATCTGTCCTGAGCAGTAGAATGTGTCTCCAAATGCATCCTTAGTGACCACTTGTGATCGGATTTCACGTCCCCGCTCTATATGCACATAAACACGTACATCATTTCAGTTTGCCTATAGGCTGATTGTTAATGTTTATAATGTCAATTGTTACTTTCACATAAATCAAGTGAAAAATGAAAAAGCTGACTGTGTGCCGACCATAGACTGTAGCCTATATTAAAGGGTGTCGACATGAGGAGATCTACTGACGGGCAGCAGGACCTGTGCAGGAGAGAGAGACATTTTTAAAAGTTTCCGTGTGTTCAGCTCTCAGTACATTTGTAACTTCTAATTGAATCTCTGTGGTTTGAAGTTCAGTTAGTATATTATAACTGCTTTATTTTACGTTTCATGTTCGCTTATAGGAGTTGCTTTATGTTACTTCTGATGAAGACCCAACATTTCCTGATTTTGCCGCTTCATAATAAAAGCATTTAAATACTAAAATAAATAAGAAATTATAAGAAATGAAACCGTTTCACAGCCGCTGTGATGACCACACATTTCACCGTCAACAAAGACAGCGCTGTAGCTCTGGCAATTCAAGACTTATAGTTAACAGATGGAGACAACATAATGGCAGGAAGTTTTGTAGTTAGTCCTACATTCGAGGGCGATTTATAAAACTATAATTAACGTTATTTTCCGATCAACGGCGCTGCAGAGAGCTCGAGAAAGCCGGGGATATAGGAGCAGGTAGCATGCAGGAACAAAAACACATCACTAACAGCATATGACATATGTATATAACATCCAAAACTTACAACTCACTCAGTGTTTTTTGTGAAATGAGAAATACTTTGAATGAGTACTAGTTCTGTTTACAATTGAGTAGTTGCTCTTTAATGTGGACACAGGATACATTCCCGTTCTCACTGCTATTAGAACGTGGACACAAACCACCTCCAAATGTGTTTTTTGCTATCCGGTCTCAATGCGTCCTGAGAGAGTGTTCACCGTTACCTAGAGCTGTCCACTTGTGATCAGATCACTCAGACCAGATCTTACTACCAGGTGGAAACCTGGAAACTCTGTGGGATCATCACAGTTCACATTCAGGTTTCCCCCAGTGTATTGCAAGCCTAGTGGCCTGTCTTCCCCAATGATATCATCCCTTTGTACTGATCACATGCCTGGTGTGCAAGCTAAAAAAAAGAAGGAAGGAAGGATGGAAGGAGGGGGCATGTAGACGAGGGTAGAAACAGAAAAAGGAGGAGAGCTTTTAGCTGTTCTGTGGTGGGGCTGGAGGCAGGGATGAAGGGATGCGCTGACAGAGAGACAATGTGAGTAAACAGAGGTAGAGAGAGAGTGAACAGAGGGAAAGCTGGGTGTCTGCAGTGACTCAGCATCAGGCAGTGTGGATGATTTGATTGGCTGCTAATGGAGGACAGAGGGAGGGAGAAAGTGAGTGAACGGCAGCCCACTGCAACCACTCCTCCTCTGATCACATCATCCGTTAGCTCTCCTGCAGCCATGACACAACCCACAGCCCTTTCTCTTGCACTTTCTTCTTTTGATACCCCACTAATCTTGCATTGCCAGTCCTTCCTCCACAGCGCTGCATAGGAAGGTCTGGCTAGTCCACACAACATTCTGGGATGGAAGAAAAACGTGCTCTGGTTTATTGACATTTCTTTTAACCAATCACAATTGTCTTGGGCGGGGCTAAGATCCGGACGGAGCCACGGTGCCTCTGCAAAACAGCCTCAGGAAGGAACTTGTTTTGGTGGAACATGTGTACGTTCAAAAGTAGTTTTAGTCGTACAACAGAAAACTCTGATTGGACAGATAGTCTAGCTAGCTGTCTGGATTTACCCTGCATTGATCTGAGGAGCAGTTAACCATAGTCCTCACAAATCCACCAGAGGTTAGAACGCCAACACAGAGACAGAGGGAGGGGGCGGATATCTGGCCCAAATGAGGGACATCCGCCGGAACCTCCGGCGGCACCTGTACAATCCCGGAAATGAAACATCGTCGATATAGAATAATCCACCCCTAACACCAGTCACCATTTCTTCTCTGCCTTTTCCCTCTTTCTCAAACAGTAAAAGCATTGCAACTCCTTTGGACTTAAACCAAGAAAAGAAAAGAAAAGAGAAAGTGAAACAAAGTTGAAAAACAAGGAGTCTTTGGTTCTGAAACAAGCCTCATGTTTCTCTAGCAGCTATTAATCAGAACACTGAATTAGCAGCTTTGTATCATAGCTACTGTTTTACATTCGTCCGTGACCTTTGTGACACATTCTTGGCTCTTGATTGCACTTTTTAAACTATACAACTACACAACAAATACAGATACAATCTTACTAGTTACCTTGACATGGATAAACATGTTAATGCCATGATAGGAATACTGTATATAATTTCCCTAAATAAATTCCTAAATTAAAATGTAATAAAATAACAAAAACCTTTCAAAGATATGACACTTACTCCACATTATATAAATGTGAAAATTGAGTCAGTGAGCTGGTCCCACTTTGCCTACATGTCCCAGTATGCATCACACATTAACAGAGGTGTCAAAAGTATTCACATTCATTACTCAAGTAGAAGTATAGATACTAGGGTTTGAAAAGACTTCTGTAGAAGTTGAAGTATCAACTCAAGCTTTTTACTCAAGTAACAGTATAAAAGTACTGGTTTCAAAACTACTTAAAGTATAAAAGTAATGTAATGGGAAAAAAATGCCATTAAGGACAAAAGCTTAGCCCGCCCCACCTCCACAAAAAAGCATTTTTCTAAAGACAATGATGACTATAATGTTATATTACAATCACTTACACATCATTACTGTCAGCATTTTAACCGTGTTTACTCCAGCTGCTAGCTAGGCTAACGTTACCTGCTATCGAGTGTAGTGTTAACTAGCGTCTCCTGCAGCGATGTTTCAGTTCCCTCTAATGTCTGTTTTCGGAGCATCAGAGAGAAGCGTAGGCATTTAAGTGGCACCTAAATAAGGCCCCGAAATCCGCGTTGCTATTCGGTCCGGTAGATAACGGTCGTTAAGGCACCGGAGCCGTATTAGCACCGGGTCTGTGCAGGTGCGATGGATCGAGTACAAACCAATAAGGTGTCGGAATGGTATATGTTTATACTTCTCATCCAACCACAATCAAATTCACTCTCTCCGGATGGCGCGATGTGTCTGGATAGTTTTTGTTTTTAATGATGACAAGCCGGAATGAAAACAAGCTGAAATGAAATAGGAGTAACAAGGCTATTTTTAAAATGTAAAAAGTAGAAAGTACAGGTAATTGCGTGAAAATGTAAGGAGTAGAAATAAAAAGTCTGCTGTAAAATAATTACTCCAGTAAGTAAGGTAACGAAGTATTTGTACTTCGTTACTTGACACGTCTGCACATTAAGGAACATTCTGACCAGGCAACCGATGGTGTACCACAGTGTCACCATCCAGAGGGCTATAGTCAACATAAATAACACTGTGTCATTGTATTTTTATGAATCATCAATATGTGTATCTGATGCCTATACTGTCCCTGTTCAGGTGGTTCTATGGCTAAAAATAATAGCATGAATTACAAAGTGACAGCTGGATATAAAGTTATTTACCTGCCCCCCTCACACACACTGCAACAATAATGAAATGAAGAAATTGAAAAGAAATCGTAAATTGTCATGATCCTGGGTTTCGCACTATTTGCACTTTTGGGGCGACAAGCACTGTCAATAGAAGGGAAACTGCGTCAGACCGGAGCAACTTTTTCACACACTAGTGTGTGTTGTAGTTGCAGTAGAAACAGGCACAAAGAAGTCCAAAACGAGCCGATACAACTTCAGACATAGACTGCTACAGTAGGCATTTTAAACCATCACCACGTGAGAAAGAAGTTGCAAACAGCAAAAGTTTATCTTGGAAGTTAAAGTGTTTTTCCTGTCTGTATTCTTCCCTTGTGCAGTCTGGTCTGGTGTCCCGTGAAAACCCAGAGCAGCTGATCATCGCCTTAGAACCAGAGGCAGCATCAATCTATTGCCGCAAGCTCCGCCTCCACCAGATGGTGGACCTGGGCAGCCATAGCACCCAGAACGGCTGCAGCCCCACTGACAACGTGGGGGGGGGAATGACCCAAGGTACATCCCATCAACACTGACACCATGTGGTGCTGAATGTTCTGCTTTCATACAGGTTGTCATTTGTCACCTCAGCTTCTCTCTTTGGCAGCATTAGTACTGACATAACCGCCGTTTTCTCTCCTGTTGAATGTTGTTTCTTCCATAGTTTCTCCCGGTCATGGTAAACATGCTTTCTTTTTTTTATTCAGACAGGGAATGCATGACTTTTTATTTTGATCCAGCCATCACATTTCAACTTGCTTTTTTTTCTTTTCCAAGATTCTATCCTATATAAAGGCTTATCCTTATCCTTAACCCCCTTTAATTGGATCTTCATTAATGAATTATTCCCATTTCTGATGGGATCTTTATTATAGGCCCAAATGTCCTCCCAGGTCCCCCTTGATGTTTGAAACTGTGTTGAGTTTCAGTCATCACTAGAAAGCTGGGAGAAACCTATGAATGCAATGCCTACCAATTGACCTAAAATACAGTACCGCTATAGTAGTGTAATACAGTGGATAACATCATACATCATCATTTGCTTTAGTTTGATAAAAGATGAGTGGTTACACTTTAATGAACTATGTCCGCAAATATCAAAAACTGACCCACATTGAAACCTAATGATGCAATATTTAAGTATACCAACAAGAGAATGTTAGTACAGTTCATCAATCATAGGTAACGGTTAACACTGGAACTGGAAAAGTATTACCTTAACAAGTTCTAGCTTATTACCTGGTTATTAATGAACCATATTACATGAAGGACATTTCTAGCTTCCATCCATTACACAATGACTCTTTGGTCATTATTCTTGCACTGTACATTACTATGACATAGTTTTGGCAATGTGAAGCAGCAACAGCAAGTACCCTCTCCTTTCTTTTTTAAAATAATACATTTTTCACTTTTATTTAGTTTTTGTCCATCACCACCATCAAAATGTAAAATCCAAAATAAGGATTTACAGGGTTCCTTTTAGTCCAACTTCTTATCTTCTCTGTAAAGACAACCACAGTATATCATTCACTTGCATGCAGACAAGATATACCCAGGTCCAATAGGTCTGTTTTTGTTATCCAAATAGACAGTCATTTAAAACAATCTTGTCTAATATTTCCATTTGTTCATTTTTTCTTTTTTATACCATCAGATATGAATGTGTATGAAGGCGTTTCGTTGGAAAAGCACTTCTACTTGAATCTCACGGGCATGTGTGCACTCACATTCTCAATAGATGTATTAAGACATTCACAACTAACCACTCTAATGACCCCTGTGTTGAGGAAGATACATTAATCTTGTGTGGAGAAACATGTCTGACCAATTTATATTGATAAAGGTTTTATATCTTAGCTGTTTTAGGTTTAAAGTGATGGTTCGGAGTAATTTCACCCTAGGGTCCTTTGCACCATGACCTCGAGCCAAACACCCTCCCAGAAGCTTTTTTCACCTGGGTCTAACATTGGGAGAGTTAGCGTAGAGTAGCGTTATCAGCTGAATAGCTTAGTGCAATCGCTAATGGATCCAACTGTGTATCTCGTAAGTTACCCCACTAATAATGCCCAAAATGATACCAAACTTCTACACCAGTACAAATAGGTTATGTACTCATAAAACGATGGATTGCAAAGTTTGTAAGTACACCAGGAGTTTATTTTAAATAACAATTGCCTGTTGGCTTCTGCTCTCTGCTGCTGCTGCTACCGGCAGTAAGATGAGTGCTTAGGGACGTCTACAAATTACAACACCGAAAAGAGATAAAAATATTTATTAATTTAACTTATTTTTTAAAAGTAAGTGCTGTAGTACAACTAGCAGGAGACAAGTTGTAATTGAGGTAAGTTTGGAGACACTAACTTATTTAATCATTAAATTAATAAATATTTTGTACTATATATTTTTTTTACCACAAATCCTTTTACTCCCTCAGGAACCCTAAACACTTTAATACTAGATTTTCAATTGATTTTGATCTTCATATGATAAATAAACACTACAGATTACAGATCAGGAAAAGAAGAAACACAAGATAAAGCTAAATTTAGTCAAGGGGGGGTGCTGACATTAACCACATGCCTGATGTAGAGTAGATCTCTTTACCAAAACGCAGGGAAAAACAGGAGGCTTTTTATTATCTGATCAGCCAGAGGGTGGACTGCAACAAACAGCTGACTGCCTGTTTGGGATTCCAAGTTCATAGGACTTGTGATTTTCAATTGATTGTGGGATTCAGAACGTTCTGCAAGGCTGCAAATTAGTACCAGAAATATGCTCCCCTTTTGTCCAGTCACCATGGAGACCCAGGAACTAAAATTTACTTTTGCACATTCCTGTTTTCATTTCCACCACATCTGAAGAGCTGAGCAGATAAGGCTAAATAGTCCAATAACGGACCAAAAATGACAGTGCCTTTAGATTAGTCAGGAAGCCGGCAGCAACATGTTAATCTTAATAAACTTGACAAGTAGCCTTATGTTATGTTACAAGAAATTAGATGAGAAGACCAATTGGGATTGACAAGGATTGAATGAAAAGTAGGATTACAAGAAAAGTCTGTCTCGCATCCTAATATTGAGACAACCAGTGGTTTTACAGCAGCACCCATCAGTAACGATCATTACTGCATACTCCACCTCAATAGTTCCAGGGCCATCAGAAAGTTCTACCCCCAGAGCAGGGACCTTTGGGACCCAGAAACTAGAAGTGTGTCCCAATTCGTATACTTCCGTAAGCGCACTTACACGTAGTGCACTGTGCATACTTGTGCAGCGCATACATTTCGACAGGGTAGTGTTGTCCCATGGCCGTTATGCACCATACGTGGGTTTGGTGATGGTGATTTCGGGGCTGTTTCTTGTTTAACAAGAAGTATTTTACTCTTTAACTAAAAGGTCTATCTCTGTAGGGATCCATCCCATAATGTTGTCACACACTTAGAATAATAATCTGAGTCTGTCAGCGGCAACAACAGAACTTTTAGTGGACGCTGACTGAAGGTTGTTAGCAGTCTTGTTATCAGTAATACTGGACCATGTTGTTCCTGTCAGTCACTTAGAAACCAAAACCTGGGAAAATAGGGTCCAGGTTGAAAAAACCTGAAGTTACCCTTTAATAATGTATCAGGATATTATACGTTTTTTCAGCTCAAGTCTTTAGCTGTTGTCTGGAAAACAAAAGGAATATTCAACTTGGAATCTACTGCTGCGGTGTCCTTTTGACTTTCCCATAATGGGCCTTCCCACTGTCATTTAATGTCTCCTGTTAGACAATCATTTCCTGGCTGATATTTGATATATAATTGTTTATTGTTTGTCGTTGTTAAAAAGACTCCCATTAGCTGATGCTGTAGGAGTCAGCTACTGTTCCTGGGGTCCACACTAGACACAAAATACATACCCATTACATCGCAGACGTTCCATTACATGAATATATGTAAAATCACATCAATATGCAATACACTTATCCACACCCACATACATACACATGCATGTGTACACCCTCAAACATACACACATACATTTCCCATAAACAAGAGATCAAACTAACAGTCACACTCAGCTAACTAACTATCACATTATAAATAACTCACAATCTAAAACCTGTTCGCACAGAACAAACATTTCTTATAGAAAAACAATTATAAAACAAAATAGGAATATTTTTTAAACAGTATAAGACATACAAGCCTTATACAGTTACTATACTTATACAGTTATAAATAAATAGTGATAGATTTGCAATGACATACTTTATTATAAGAATATTACCAAATTCAGATTTCACAGAACATTTTGTAATACAACTGCTCAATTGTAAATCAGTCTTGGGAGGTAATGATGTTGTTGGAATGTTAGGCTGATGTAATGTTAACACTAGACCTCTCTCATGCCCTCTGCAAAACTAACGAGACTTGTCCTTCATTGTGTGTATTGTTTCCTGTGTGTAGGAGGAAATGTCCCGCTGACATTTCCTCCTGTCAGGTCTTCCTGCTGACCTCAGGGCCCATGGCTCCACTGGGCTACAGCTGCAGTAGCCTGTAGTAGGACACTGGGGTTCTTAGATATACGTTAAAACACAATGAATGCTTGTAGAAATGTTTAGGTATTTGTTTTAGAAAATGTTCATTTAATCAAAACCACTGTTGCAGAAACATTTGCTTGTTGAACTCCTTTATGTAATTTCCTTCAATGGAGCATGAATGTAGAATCATGACCCTGGGAGGTTGATGTCGGATAAGTTAAACTTTGGATCACCTATACAGAATATTTTTTTCCTTTTATTTCATGGAGGGGGGAGGGGGGGGGTCTTGATGGAGTCACATGTCCCCTTCACTGCATGTTAACACTGTGAGCAACATGATTGGTGTGACAGATAGTCCTAGAGCACACGTGTCAAACTCAAGGCCTGCGGGCCAAACCAGCCAAATGATCTATTTCTCATTTAAATGCAGCTGCTCTTATAAAAATATATGCATCATAGACAGAATAAATGATTAAACTCTGAATCTGACTTGCTCACAGCGTGGATCCATGTGCATCTCAGCTTGCCGCTTGCCTCACACACACCACTGTATATGAGCTGCACAGCAGAGCTTCACGGCTTCATCCCACTCACCAGAACATTCTCTCTCTGTTAACAAGCAGCAAAGGAGCATGTGCGGCGCAACCGGCAGAGCCGCACCTTTTTGGTGGAAAATGTCATAGGGGAGCTTTGGTCGGAGCTGGAAGAAGGTAGAGTCTCTCTCTTCTTTTACTCATCTGTTATGCTTTCCTTTCCTTCTTCCTCTTGCTCTTTCCTATGCTGCCAATCTGCCACATTAGGTACTAACTCTAGAGATTTTGGTAGAAATAAAGAATGTTAGTTTTTTGGGGAACTGTAACAATCTGGAGACTTAGCTTAGCTTACATTCATTCAACTTAAACTCGAAAGAGCTTTGGCCCTCATTTACAACGACATTGAATAATTACACAATAACAAAACAACACAGAAAAGAATACACCATCATAAGAAAGATAAAAAGACAATACAACTTTGAAATATTTGGATTGAAAATTTGATAACTAAAATTTGATAAATAAATTAGGACAATACAGATACAAAAGAAAGTACAATTATGTACAGCAAGTACAAGTAGAAGTTTGCAAGTTTAAAACCAGATTTCTAAATTGTCCAAAAGGCACAAGTGAGTTGATTTTAAGAACATGCTGTAATTTGTTCCACTCCACGTACAGACATGTATGTCTGTACATTACTTCCCACTTCTTCAGTTTAGTTCTAAAGTCCTTGAAGGAAAACTAAGGTTTATTACAACTTGGATTTTATTTTAATAGTACTTTTCATTGGTTCTGTCAGGTAGGATGACATTGTACTCAGAACAGGGCAGTGTCATAGGTTAGACAGGTGAAGAAGAAACACCGGCAGGCCGATGCTCAGAGAAGTTGTAAACAAATTCCCAGGTTAGTTGGACATACTTGGAAGATAAAACAAAGGTTGATAAGGAAAAGTAAAAGTATTACGCAAACTGTCTGTACCAACACATTGCCATTCTCACTCCCATCGCGTGAAATACGGACGCTTGGTCAGGTATCTTTGCCGTTGTTATCGACGCTAAAAGTCTCCCTTAGTGTCATATTTAAACGCACTTGGTCGGGACTATTGGCGTCACTTTTAATGCAGTTAGGTTTAGGGAAAGATCGTGGGTGGGCTTATAAAAGGTACGTTTGCGTGACACGCGAGACAAGAACAGGACAGTTGGGTTTAGGAAAAGAACGGGACAGTTGGGTTTAGGAAAAGAAGAACGGGACAGTTGGGTTTAGGAAAAGAAGAACGGGACAGTTGGGTTTAGGAAAAGAAGAACGGGACAGTTGGGTTTAGGAAAAGAAGAATGGGACATATGGGTTTAGGAAAAGAAGAACGGGACAGTTGGGTTTAGGAAAAGAAGAACGGGACAGTTGGGTTTAGGAAAAGAAGAACGGGACAGTTGGGTTTAGGAAAAGAACGGGACAGTTGGGTTTAGGAAAAGAAGAACGGGACAGTTGGGTTTAGGAAAAGAAGAACGGGACAGTTGGGTTTAGGAAAAGAAGAATGGGACATATGGGTTTAGGAAAAGAAGAACGGGACAGTTGGGTTTAGGAAAAGAAGAACGGGACAGTTGGGTTTAGGAAAAGAAGAACGGGACAGTTGGGTTTAGGAAAAGAAGAACGGGACAGTTGGGTTTAGGAAAAGAAGAACGGGACGGTTTGGTTAAGGTAAAGAAGAACGGGACGGTTGGGTTTAGGAAAAGAAGAACGGGACAGTTGGGTTTAGGAAAGAAGAACGGGACAGTTGGGTTTAGGAAAAGAGGAACGGGACAGTTGTGTTTAGGTAAAGAAGAACGGGACAGTTGTGTTTAGGAAAAGAAGAACGGGACAGTTGGGTTTAGGAAAAGAAGAACGGGACAGTTGGGTTTAGGAAACGTGACACACGGGACACTAACCTCGGTCTCCTGGGTCAAAGTCCTGTGTTGTTTGACACTATGCTCCCTACGTGGAATTTCAGGCTTTCATACTACTCATTACTGTTGTCTCTGTTAATACTACATCATCTTCAAGCGCTGTGTAGCTGCTGCTCTGCCTGGTGCGTTCTACACACATGCTGAAGGGGGATTTTTGCGTCGTATAATCTATCTATCCATCTATCCATCTATCCATCTATCTAAACTTAAAACAAAAAGTAAGGAAATTTGTGTTTGGTGGATTATTTCTCTGTGGTAACAATGCTTTTTGGCAATAAATGTTATACCTTTGGAAAGACTGTTTAGTTTCCTTTCAAATGGTGCCCCATTTGAAAGGAACATGCATTTGTGGGATGAGCAGCAGCACTGAGTATGTGGGTTGCGCCCATGAAAAATTTGCCAAATCTTCTCTGCCAATGCCAAACAGCTTATTCTGCCAATGACTTGTTTGGTGTTTGGTGGATTGGATGATTGAAGTTTGAAGAAACAAGACATATTGGCAATTTAACAATTTATTAATTTCACAAACAGGAGCCTCAGTAGCGTGTGGAAGAACCATACACAGCCACAACAGCCTGGCACCTCCTCCTCATGCTGGTCACCAGCCTGGTCACACACTGCTGTGGGATGGCATCCCATTCTTCAACCAGCATTTGTCGCAAGTCAGCCAACGTGGTTGTGTTGGTCACTCTGGCACGAACAGCACGCCCAAGCTGATCCCACAAGTGTTAAATGGAGTTGAAGTCAAGACTGCTGGCAGGCCATTCCATCCTCTCCACTCCCACATTCTGGAGGTAGGCTCTGATAAACCCCGCCCTGTGGGGGTGAGCGTTGTCATCTTGGAGGATAGAGTTCGGTCCCAGACTGTAGAGATATGCGTGCTGTTCGTGCCAGAGTGACCTTGGCAGAGATTTGGCAAATTTTTCATGGGCGCAACCCACATACTCAGCGCTGCTGCTCATCCCACAAATGCATGTTCCTTACAAATGGGGCACCATTTGTAAGGGAACTAAACAGGCTTTCCAACGGTATAAGATTTATTGCCAAAAAGCATTGTTACCACAGAGAAATAATCCACTTAACACAAATTTCCTTACTTTTTGTTTTAAGTTTATCTATCTATCTGTCTATCTATCTATCCATCCATCCATCCATCCATCTATCTATCCATCTATCTATCTATCTATCATCTATCCATCCATCTATCTATCTATCTATCTATCTATCTATCATCTATCCATCCATCTGTCTATCTATATATCTATCATCTATCCATCTATCCATACAAAGGAAATTTCATTTTATTTATAGTGTCAAATCACAACAGAAGTAATCTCAAGACACTTTACAGGTAGAGTAGGTCTAGACCACACTATAATTTACAAAGACAACAACAATTCCCCCCAAGAGCAAGCATTTGGTGTGACAGTGGTGAGGAAAAACTTGTTTAAACAGGCAGAAACCTCAGACAGAACCTGGCTCTTGGTGGGCAGCCATCTGCTGCGGACACAGAGACACTGATACTGGAATACAGATATAAAGAAATATGACTCATAATGATTATAGCAGTTGGCATGATGCGCCATGGCACTTATTGTAACAATAAATATAATAGAACTATGATTAGAAATAACAGTGCAGTGAATGGCATTAGTAGAGCTACCTACCTTGAGGTGCGCACCCACTTTAAGGTCTGTGACATGTAGTAATAAAGCAATGCTTAAAAAGTGACCTTAAATGTGTTTCACTGATGTGTCAAACTGTGGCAAAGCCAATCCTGAGTCCCTCTCTTTACCTCATCCACTTTCTCTTCTTTCATCACCTCACCGCTGCACTGCTGATAATGCAGCTACAGGAATGTAGGTTAGCAGTACTCTCTGTGGCCTGGATCAGAAAGCTCAAGAGCCACAGAGAGTCACGTTGAACCTCCCTCGAGAATGTTCTTAAAATCAGCAGAGTTGTGGTAGAGAAGCTGTGGCTGCATGTCTGAGCAATGAGTCCCCATCACATCACCTTTATTTATTCAGGGAGAGCCAATTGAGAGCAAGCTCTCATTTCACATGATGCCCCGATTACATGCCATATAAAATTGCAATACATATAAAAATTACTGAACATAGTAATTAATATATAATATACAGTTGCAATACACAGTACACACATCAAACAATTAGAGTCAAAGTGATTAAATGGAATCAGGGTGTTCAATTTCATTAGAATCTGCAAGTTATTCCATTTATATGGTGCATAATCAAATACAGTTTTGCCTAATTCTGTCCTAACAAATGGAATATTTAGATAACAAGCATTTTAGATGCCTTGCACCTCAACTTACTGCACACCATGTTCCATGTGTGTGTATTCTCTGTGCAGGTGACCGATATGTGGTGGTGGACTGTGGCGGGGGAACAGTGGATCTGACTGTCCATCAGATTCGTCTTCCAGAGGGACATCTAAAAGAGCTCTACAAGGCCTCAGGTAAATGACACTTAACATCATGTCTCTCTGCTTCATGCAGCTGGGGTTTCATCCTGTTTTTATTTGATTCCCAATCCCCTCTTTTCCCAGGTGGTCCCTATGGCTCTATCGGGATTGACTATGAATTTGAGAAGCTGCTATGTAGGATCTTTGGCCAGGATTTCATCGACCAATTTAAGATCAAGAGGCCGGCCGCCTGGGTGGACCTGATGATTGCGTTTGAGTCTCGAAAGAGGGCAGCAGCCCCTGACAGAAGCAACCCCCTCAACATTAACCTGCCCTTCTCCTTCATCGACTACTACAAGAAGTTCAGGGGCCACAGCGTGGAACACGCCCTGCGCAAAAGCAAGTGAGTACTTACAGAAAACCAGGGAGCAATCCCTGACACGTTGGAAAGTGTGTCTATAATACCCTAGTCTATATCGACGTCATTTCATTTCTGGGATTGCTCCGTTGCCGCTGGAAATTCCGCTGGATGTCCCTTATTTAGGCCGGATGTCCGTCCCCTTCCTCTGTCTCTGTGTTGGTGTTCTAACCTCTGGTGGATTTGTGAGGACTATGGTTAACTGTTCCTCAGATCTCTGCAGGGTAAATCCAGACAGCTAGCTAGACTATCTGTCCAATCTGAGTTTTCTGTTGCACGACTAAAACTACTTTTGAACGTCCACATGTTCCACCAAAACAAGTTCCTTCCTGAGGCTGTTTAGCAGAGGCACCGTGGCTCCGTCCGGACGATAGTGATTGAAAGAAATGCCAATAAACCAGAGCACGTTTTTCTCCCATCCAGGATGTTGTGTGGACTCGCCAGACCCTCCTCCGCAGCGCTGTGGAGGAAGGTCTGGCAATACGAGACTAGTAATACCCTGAACAGGAATAGATAGGTAGAAGATAAGATGGAGAGTAGATTATCCATTACTGTAAAGATGCACTATTTTTTATTCCAATCCCCCTTTATTCGACAGGAGCAGCACTGATTACAGTAACGTTGGTACACTCCTCCACAGCTTAATTGATGCATTTGCATGGCTGCCGTACAGCGCATTGAGACAGTGAATGGGACATAGAAATGCATTTGCACAACAATGTTCACTGCATTTCCACCAGTTGGATTTTGTTATCAGGAAGCTGGATGTGTGGGGCGACCTCAAGCTCACCCATATAGGCTGAGGCCTTTGTGGCGGCCCGGGTTCGAATCCGACCTGCAGCCCTTTGCTGCGTGTCATCCCCCGTCTCTCTCCCACCTTTCCTGTCTATCCACTGTCTCCTTCAAATAAAGGGAAAAAAGACCCACAAAACATAATCTTAAATAAAAGTATTAGCTGGATGTGTACGTCTGTAGTGGTGCACAATGGGTGAAACATACAGTATACAAACACAAAATACAAATTGTATTTTTGAACACGTGAAATTGGTGAAATCTGAGCTTGGGAAACAGTTTAATCACATACTTCAATCATCAAGTAGAGTGTAGCACAGTCAATCCAGATGTGGTAAAATTAAAAAAAGAATTCTTAACCTCCAGACTTGATAAAATAACACAGCATTAGCACTCAATGTTCGACAGAGAAGATATAAATGGTGATGTAACTTTTCACTTGAAGCCATTAGAGTACTATAACGACTGACTTCTGGGACCAGCATGGAGTCTAGATTTTAATGGCCCTGTCTCATGTCTGTGTGGATTTTCATAATCCCACAGAGAGGGACATTAAAAGATATTTATATGGCTGAAACTGGAGCCCTCAGTGCGCCAAAGGCTCCTCTGACACCTAACTGGAAGTGCTCAGTCTGTCTCATTGTGCTGAAGAAAATTGGGAGGGGCCAACATTAACATTAACATCACACTCCCATCTACACATACTGTACATGACTCACACACACGGGATCACTGCAGATGGCTACTATTGATTCTTTCAGGATTTATGATTGGACATAGAGACTGCATCAGGCGTAGAGATGTGCTTGTACGCCTCAAGAGACAGGAATGAGGGGAATAGAAACATCTATGACAGCATACAGAGCCCACGCTGTCACTAGTTTCAGCTTCAGGTTTTCAAGCTGGGGAACACATTAACTGATCTGAAAATACACTTTGCTTTCAATCTATCCACCAAAAACACTTTATGAATGCATTTAAAACAATAGAGTTGCACAATCATGCTTAATTTTAAAGGTCACCTCTTGTAAATATTTGCTGATTGATCTGTCCGGGCTGCATAGATTCCCAAATGCTCAGACTTACTTTCTGTGCACACGGACAGCTGTGGACTTGTACCGGTTGTGCAGACATTTACACAGTTCCATTCATAATACAATTGAGGGTCCGCGTCAGTCTGGCGTTCCATGTATGCAACTGTTACAGATTTTAATTTGATATATGATTTGGTCATATTCAATTCAATTTGATTTAAATTCAATTCAATTTGATTTAAATTCAATTCAATTTGATTTAAATTCAATTCAATTTGATTTAAATTCAATTCAATTTGATTTATAGTATCAAATCATAAAAAGAGTCATCTCAGGACACTTTACAGATAGAGTAGGTCTAGACCACACTCTATGATTTACAAAGACCCAACAACTCCAGTAATTCCCCCCAAGAGCAAGCAGTTAGTGCTACAGTGGTGAGGAAAAACTCCCTCTCAGGGAGAAACCTGGGACAGACCCAGGCTCTTGGTAGGCGGTGTCTGACGGTGCCAGTTGGGGGGGTGATGAACAGTGGCAATAACAGTCACAATAAAGATAATGGATCAGTGACTAGAAATAGTAGTTGTAGTAGTTCATGGCATAGCAGGGCACTGCAGGGAGTCACATGATGTAGCAGGGTATAGCAGGGTGTCACAGGACGTAGCAGAGCACTGCAGGGGGTAGCAGGGTGTAACAGGACATAGCAGGGCGCGCAGCAGGACCACAGCGACAGCTGCAACCATGATTTTGGTGCCACCCTAATACAAGGAAACATGCTGGGCGAAAAGAAAACATAAGGACTCCAGGGAATAAGCTCCCCAGAGCTAGGTTAGTAAAAGGCATATCTGGAACATGGAAGCACACAGATGGAAAGAGAGAGGAGAGAGAAGCTCAGTGTGTCAAAGGAAGTCCCCCGGCAGTCTAAAACTATAACAGCATAACTAAGAGCTGCAGAGAAGCAGAGATAGGGAGGGGGCGCGCCGTGACTGTTGCTACACACACCCCCCTGCCGGTCTAGGCGAACGCTGCAACTCCTCACTCCCTAAATGTAGCCTAAGCTTTCTATGAAGAGAAGCAGCGATGGGGAGGGCAGCACGCCATGACTGTGGCTACACACCCTCCCCCCGTGATAATTTGTGATAAATTGATACGTGAAATTGTTGTCATTAATATTGTAATATGGCTTCTGATCATACCACCCAGCCCTTTATACTCATTCATTTCCTCTCCCGTCCTCTTCTAGTGTGGACTTTGTGAAATGGTCGTCTCAGGGGATGCTGAGGATGAGTCCAGATGCTATGAATTCTCTCTTCAAGTCCACCATAGACCACATCATCCAACATCTCAGTAAGTGTACACGCACACACACACACATACATACACACACACACATGCATGCATAAACACTAGGGCTGTAATGATACACCAAACCCACAATTTGGTTCGTATCACGATTTTTGACCCACAATTCGATACAAACCTCTATTCTTTTGTCAGTAGAGCGTTTATATCGACGACATTACATTTCCAGGATTGCTGAAAATTCCGCCAGATGTCCCTCATTTAGGCCCGACGTCCATTACCTTCCTTTTTCTTTGTGTTGGCGATCTAAACTCTGTCCAATCAGAGTTTTCTGTTGCACGACTAAAACTACTTTTGAACGTACATGTTCCACCAAAACAAGTTCCTTCCTGAGACTATTTAGCAGAGGCACCGTGGCTCCGTCCGGAGCTTAGCACTGCCCAAGACGATTGTGATTGTGCTGTGTGGACTCGCCAGACCCTCCTCCGCAGTGCTGCGGAGGAAGGTCTGTCAATGCGAGACTAGTAGCGCGCAAACTCCGACCTAAGTTAGAACTTATATTCAAACTAGTCTACGTTTATACTTAACACATAGCTGGTGCAACCTGGTACTGGGGTTACAAGTAACTGTTACACATCTAATTGACATCAGGGCACATCCATTAACATTAACCTAAATAGATCACGAATAGTATATGTTGTCCTTCGTGTAACCGTCAGTTGAGATTCTGTTTCTGTCCTACAGCGGAGCTGTTTGAGAAGCCAGAGGTGAGCGACATTAAATTCCTGTTCCTGGTGGGAGGTTTCGCTGAGTCCCCCCTGCTGCAGCACGCTGTCCAGGACATGCTCCAGGGCCGCAGCCGCATCATCATCCCCCACGATGTTGGCCTTACTATCCTAAAGGGCGCTGTGCTGTTCGGCCTGGACCCCAGCATCATTAAAGTCCGCCGCGCGCCCCTCACATACGGGGTGGGCGTCCTCAACCGCTTCGTGGATGGCAAGCACCCGCCGGAGAAGCTGCTGGTGAAGGACGGCACGCGCTGGTGCACCGACGTCTTTGACACCTTCATCGCTGCCGACCAGTCGGTGGCGCTGGGTGAGATGGTGAAGCGGAGCTACACGCCGGCCAAGCCCTCTCAGCAGGTCATCGTCATCCACGTCTACTGCTCCGAGAAGGAGAAGGCAGGCTTCATCAGCGAGCCGGGCGTCAGGAAGTGTGGGACACTTCGCTTGGACGTAAGCGGAACGGAAAGCGCAGCGCCGCGCCGCGAGATCCAGACGCTCATGCAGTTTGGTGACACAGAGATCCGGGCCATGGCAGTGGATGTGTCCACCGGACGCACCGTTAAAGCTAGCATTGACTTCCTAAGCCACTGAGAAGAGAGCGATGTTCCAAAATTGTTGGAAAAATGTTAACATACACACACACGCACGCACAGACGCACACACACACACACACACACACACACACACACACACACACACAGCAAGCTGGGGAGGTTTACTGTAAAATGGTTAATGATAATGAATATCAAGGCTCCGTCACTGTGTTTAAGTGTGGGTGGTAGACAGTTGGAATCAAAGTGTTAAACTTCCCCTTAAACCCGGGCTGACTGTTCAACTGTAGAATTCATGTTAGGAAAAAGGAAAAAGACAGTCTGGTTGAGTTCAGTGTGTTTAAGGTCCGTCGCCTCACCCCGACCCTGTAGTCTGTTTGCTGCAGAGCTCCATAGTGTTGACACACTCATAACAAACCATAGCATACACACCCCACGATCAGGCTGAGGCTGAGGCTGAGGCTGAGGCTGATGCTGAGGCTGATGCTGAGGCTGATGCTGATGCTGATGCTGAGGCTGAGGCTGATGCTGAGGCTGAGGCTGAGGCTGAGGCTGAGGCTGAGGCTGATGCTGAGGCTGATGCTGAGGCTGATGCTGATGCTGATGCTGAGGCTGAGGCTGATGCTGAGGCTGATGCTGATGCTGAGGCTGAGGCTGAGGCTGATGCTGAGGCTGATGCTGATGCTGAGGCTGATGCTGAGGCTGATGCTGAGGCTGATGCTGAGGCTGAGGCTGAGGCTGATGCTGATGCTGATGCTGATGCTGAGGCTGATGCTGATGCTGAGGCTGAGGCTGAGGCTGATGCTGAGGCTGATGCTGATGCTGAGGCTGATGCTGAGGCTGAGGCTGAGGCTGAGGCTGAGGCTGATGCTGAGGCTGATGCTGAGGCTGAGGCTGATGCTGAGGCTGATGCTGAGGCTGATGCTGAGGCTGATGCTGAGGCTGAGGCTGAGGCGCTGAGGCTGATGCTGAGGCTGATGCTGAGGCTGAGGCTGATGCTGAGGCTGATGCTGAGGCTGATTCTGAGGCTGATGCTGAGGCTGATGCTGAGGCTGAGGCTGAGGCTGATGCTGATGCTGAGGCTGAGGCTGAGGCTGATGCTGAGGCTGATGCTGAGGCTGATGC
The DNA here is from genome assembly GCF_010015445.1 of Perca fluviatilis. NCBI lineage: Eukaryota > Metazoa > Chordata > Actinopteri > Perciformes > Percidae > Perca > Perca fluviatilis. Next base: position 34,963,168 of record NC_053130.1, on the reverse strand, counting down.
TGAGGCTGAGGCTGAGGCTGATGCTGAGGCTGAGGCTGAGGCTGAGGCTGAGGCTGAGGCTGATGCTGAGGCTGATGCTGAGGCTGATGCTGAGGCTGAGGCTGAGGCTGAGGCTGAGGCTGAGGCTGATGCTGAGGCTGAGGCTGATGCTGAGGCTGAGGCGGCTGAGGCTGAGGCTGAGGCTGAGGCTGATGCTGAGGCTGATGCTGAGGCTGATGCTGAGGCTGATGCTGAGGCTGAGGCTGAGGCTGATGCTGATGCTGAGGCTAAGGCTAAGGCTAAGGCTGCAGCCGTGGAGTCAGGTTGAAATGCTGCTGCTGACAGGAAGGATAAAGGCAGATTCACTTTGTGTTCACTTCTCAGCCATAATGTATTACAGGACAGCTTTTCAAATCTTCTCTCTGTGCATTCCAGAGGAAGAAAAAAACTAGGCATACTGTATAATATTCCAACACCAACATGGTGGATACACATTCAGAATGCATCTTTACATGCTTCACTTTGTTAGATCACAGCAGACCATTGATCAGTATATATGTGCACTACAACATCAACATCATAATGACATGTCATCAGGCTTGGATGGAAGGATGTAATACTCTCCATGTGCTCCAAAAATGACATCAGCTCCACTACACTACAGTTGTGAAGGTCATACCTGTGGTTTTGCACGATTCAACCCTTTAAACTTGGTAGAAACTGTTAATAAGTCACACTGCTGCCAGCCATTGTTCAAAGCATACCATATTATTTTACATTGATTTTCTCCATTGCAGAAAACCAGCAGTTATAGTGATCCACTGCAGTGAACATGTAGTCAGCTTCATTTTAGTTGGTCTCACCCTCAAAGTCTACGAGAGTTTGCCTAAATATATGTGGCTAATTAGGCTAAACATGTACATACAGTTAGCTTCCATCAAATGTTTTGCTTGTTCCTAACCAGGAACTGCTAGCCTTAACAAGCTCTGTGTGTCTGTGTAAAACATATCGGCCATGGATGGAGATGGGATTAAGACTGACTGTGGGGCAATATGGTTAACATGGAGACTTGGAGCAACATTAGCATTCATTTAGAGAGTTTGTGCTTGACACATACTCAAGGGTGTAACTTTGTGTTAGGATCCGGGGGAGGGTCCTCCGCCAGAATTTCTTTTTCGATTTGAATCCCATTTCCTGCATTTCTACATACATTTATAGGGACTATGGTGATACAACATCCAGGAAATAATTATGTTGACCATAATGATAAATTATGCCAGAGAGAAAAGTACTAAACTATGCATAAGAAAACAATGTCTTTATTTCTTTATTGCTTAAAATAGGGGCCGATCGCCGAGAATTATAAATAAAATAATATCAAACTAATTTGAAAGTGGGAGGGAAACAAACAGGATTTTGAAAAGTGGGGGGGGGGCATTTTGTTGCACTTACTGTATGGCAACGAGCATTGCAGAAAATAGCAGAACCGGCCTTAAAAATATTCCTTTTACTCATTTAGAGACCGACTCCAATTAGAACCAGGTTTTGTTGGCCATCCTTACTTGACCTATAAAGAATCGATACGTGTTAACAAAAGTACTTTTTTAAATACTCTGGAGTTTTGAAGCATAACTGCTGCTACCATAAACATAACCCTACCTGGAAGATGGATAGTCTTAAAACTGATGGCATACTTTGGAGAATCACCGGCAATAATGTTGTCTGATTTTTAATCAATAGGCTCGTTCATGCAAAACCACCAGTATGTTCCTTTATGATTACCCACAGTTAAATCTGAATCCAAGAATGTGAAAAGTGCCGCAAAGCAAGTACAGCTATCAAATGCGCTTACCGTAATTGTTGCCTTTATTTGTTTATGCTATTAGACGTGAACAAAATGCCGCTTGCCCACCTGAATATTTTGAATCCAGGTGTGATTCTGCACAAAAGTGCAGACCAGTTGAGACACACGATGAAGTATCTTTATTTCTGTAAATACAGTATTTAAATATTGTACAGATTTTTAGCGTTGTTTCTGCAGCTTTAGAACTGTGTGTGTGTGTGTGTGTGTGTGTGTGTGTCTGCTTTCACATGGACATCTCTCAACATTTTTGTTTCTCACCAGCCATAGCATGAGAGGCCGAGGCAGGTTGGATTGCTCCACTCATTTAAAGTGAGAGGTTGGATGTGTCGCCTGTTACTGTTGTTATTATTATTATTAAAAAAATGTTGCAATCACAACAGAAACTTGAATACCTCCGTCCTTAAAAAAGCATTTCAAATTTGAAATGGTAGCAGTATCTAAATGTCTGTCCCCCCGCAGTACTGTAGGGTAGTAATAATTTATTACATATTCAGTGAAGAAATATTAAGACAATATGTGAAGAACTTGAGCCATTTAATTTAGAAATTGTTGTTTCTTTGTTTGCCTGAGACTGAGGCATAATTAGCAATAATCATACAAATAAAAAGCCACATTTCCAGATGATTATGAAAGGTTTAGGTCTTAAAATCTTAAGTAAAAATGTGCCTAGTATGACCAAAATGTGATGTCAAGATTCTTTCACCCCATCAGAGAATACAGTGCATTCCTTCGCCCTCCTGACAATACACTTAGCTTTATAGATGTGGGACCTCAGATGTAATCACTGAGCATCACACTGATTGTAAATCCATCCAAGGCTTTTGCCGCATCTAAATGTTTAACATGTTAACATTCTTGTGATATAGTTCACAGGTTGAATTAAAGGGGCATTGCTGTGCGTTATCTCTTTTCATATTCAACCTCTGCTGGCAGCCAGAAGGAAGAACATTGGTTGAAAAAAAATGTAACTTGATAATGTCGTGACCACATCATGCAGTGGGTACATTTGGGTGTGGCTACACTGTAAAAAAAAGTATTTCATTTTTTTTGTCAGCAATACATGTTATATAATGTTGTGTCAAGGGACTTGGAACATTGCATTGTTCTGACTATTATAATTGCAAGTTGCCGGTTGATATTAGTTGTTATAAAAACTTGGGAATTATTTGGAGGGACAAATTCTTTTTGTACCCTCAACTATTATCGTTGCGTTGGCAGCACAATCCAGAACTAGTTGTTACAACTCAAAATAATGCTGCAATTAGTTCACTCATTATTTTAAGTTGATACAACTAAGCACTTTTTACAGTGTAGATTCATCTATGACAACAATGCTCTGTTGCTGTTGGCTCTCCTTCGACAGTAGCGTTGAATGAAGTTGGAATGTGTGACAGCTAATTGGATAGGTTCATCCATTTTGGTAAAACAGTGTCAAAGCAGTCTGGTCACAGTAAGCGTTAAAGTGAGTACAGTATGCCACAGCCTCCTCCAACTCGTCCAAGAACTCTTTAGTTGGCCTTTGTAGTCTCAATGCAGTGCAATAATTAGTGCTTTCTGGGTACAGTTTTTCTTCATGATGTGACCAAAGTAGTTGCAGTGCTACTAATTGCTGCGTAAAGTGGTGGTTGTCAGATTGTCTGTTTAGAAAAAGTTACAAAAAATAGCTTTGGACGATACCAAAAGCAATTAGTTTGAAGCTTACTAAGACCATCAGAGTTGAAGTCAAACTCGACAAATGTGCTTTGCCTCCATGAGTTAATCCACTGATTGCACTGATTCCATTGAAACGGAAAGATTTTCGTGCGTTTCTAAATGCTGGTGTGATAGTGTCCTTGCACATACGGGAGCGCGTTAGCTTGCAAAGTTTCCTTTATTTCATACGGAATGCTGCACGTCCTTCCTGCTGCGGCAGTTACAGTCGGATACTTCCAGTTCAACGCGTATACCTGACCATGAGTGTCACCATATCCTGACACGATTCAACGAGGCAGATGTTGTTCACAAGACTCGCACAAGTCTCTAAGCAGCTGATTAGTGTGGAGCTAGACACGCAAAACATCCCGTCAACATATCATTGTGATAAATACTGGAAGAACAATACACCTCCTGTACAATGCTTTGCTTGTTTGACTCAAGAGAAAGCAAAGTCATCTTTGGGTCATTGGTATTGACCAGCACCCCCACAGGTATATATTAGTACTTTTGTGCTATAGTGTTTCCAGGATCTTGATATCTTAATAATACAATCAAATAGCCATTTTCTTAGATTCTTTATTTGAACTGTGAATCAAGGCTTGTCTCGCTTTTCAGTGTCAATGTACAAAGTCACACAAGATACTGTCTTCGGCACTTTCTGCAGTGCATGTTTTGCATGTGTCGCATAGGAATGACTTAACAATAGCAACAATGATGTTGATTGCTATTACTAATACACAAAATCAAGGTTAACCACTGATGAGGATGAGGATGAGGATGAGGATGGTAGTGTTTTGTGGAATAACCGGTGTGCTCCTCAGCCTTGGCACAGTGTTGGAGACTGGCTGGGCTGTGTAGAAACACCCTGCTGCTTTCTGAGCTGATGTAGTTGATGTTTTAATGCTCATAGCTGCCATGGCAGAGCAGCACTTCACATACTTTACTGATAACTAACCTAATAACCTTTTTATTCCTTCTACACATCTCTGTACTCACAAAGGACTGACGGAAATTGGAAGGATGTAATAACACCGTGTTTCTATTGTTTCTTTGGTTCGATGATTACAGTGTATTGTGTGCAACCTTGAGTATTATGTGGTGCACAGGATACTGCTAATAAGTAGCATCTTTATAATTAATAAAGCTCATAAGAAGACATGCTTAGCTGACATTAGCCTTCTATTCTCGACGTGTTGGGCAGCATTTGCCATTTCAGCAGAGATGTCAAATGTTGGGTCAGTCTGAAATGAAGAGGTTCAGTGGATGTGTTTTCAGGTAGCAGTCTAGCCAGCTTGCGTCATGTACAAGTGTCTGCTTAACACTATCTAAAATATACTCAATGACTCAAAAGATCTTACTGCTAGAATGATTGAGCTTATAATGTAGTTAGGATCATCTCAGCAACACACTGTACACTTTGTTCGCTAACTTCTTTATTGAGGATGTAAAGGAGTTACTTTTTTTTATCTTGAGTTACTTAAATGTCTTGTTCTTTTGCAATTTCACACAATAATGGGTGTATTTTGATCAATGCCAGGTAATACTGTCACCAATAAAATGTATGTGTATTTCAAAGAACATTCCTTTGTCTAGTGTTTTCTGCCAAAGTTAGGCAAGAAGGAACATTTGATGATTCTTTCGTGCACGGCCATAGCCACGATTTTACAAACACTGTGGTCCTGTCTCCAAAGCCCCCTCAATTAGACTCGAAATAATTCTAGAAATAAGAAGTTTTAAAATGTTTTCATTATTTTAAATTTGAACATTTTTATTCAGTTCTATTATATACATTTTACTATGAAGGTTTTAAAAACCTTCAAATCTCCAAAATAACTTTTAATGAGATAAACATTCCTGATTTTAGCTTTGTAATCATTAAATTTTTAGGTTATCTATTGGGTTTGTAAATTGTTAATTTGGCCTAAGAAGTAGGAGTATTTTCTCGACCTATTAAGAAATTCCAAAAATCATAAATTTGGGCACACTGCCAGGAAATACATTTTGGTGAGGAAATAATGAATCCTTTATTTGTTTGACACAATGGCATATATTAAGTGTAAAAAAAACTATAAAATATAAAACAACTATAGAAAGTAAACTTCCTCCAGGTACATGTGATCCATCAACTCTTGCGTGATCTCATGATATCGCGAGAATCCAGCTGCCGTGCAACGTAACCTGAAACCCCAGAAATCATGAGGACATGTCCTCAGTGTCCTCAGTGGAAGTTACAGTACTGCTTACATGAACAATTGCTACAATAAAACACAGAAAGGATGGTGGTCCATTTTGGTTGAGATGGTTAGTTATTACAGTATGAAACAACGCAAAAACAATAACAAAATGAGTGGATCCATTTGAGCTATCCAGTGTTGGATCGGATTGGAAAACCAAAGAGAAAGCCATGTCGTTTTTCCTTTAATCCTGCATTACACAATCATTCAACTCTGACAAAAAGTGCTAACTCCATTATGGGATGAAGTCTTTGTGAGGCCACAGTGCCACCAAGTGGATTCAATGAGGAAGGAGCTTCACAGATGACCAGTGTCAAATACTTATTGTAATTTATGAAAGTGTGAGAGTGTGAGATTTATGGATCAGAAGCCCTCAGTGGATACAAATGACAGTCAATTACTACCGACAGTCGATTACCCAATTACTATTACTTTTGTAGGAAATTTGACACACCGATATCTAACTGTCATAATAATTGATCCATTATCAGAAGTCATATTATTGCTCCTATTTATTTGCTAGGAAGATTTTTTAAACGTTGACATATTGTAATTTTTGACATAAAACTGTTCACATAGCAGACAATGCGAATGACTTTTTGTATGCCTGTAATGCATTTTAATTTCCTTAAATGTCAGGAGGCTTCTTTGATGTCCTTTGGCAGCCATATTGGAAACGCTACTCTTTTAGACAACAGAGGTGTAGGACAAGAGTATGAAAACAAAGCAATGACTGCGTTGCTAAATGTATCTGTACAACATCTCAACATAACTGAGTACATCATTTTGTTGATTTTGCCTCTTTGTTAGTAAGCAAGGAACACTTTCTAATAAATGTCAGTCTTATTAACAACTCTATTTAGATAGCTATAACATTAGCAGTGGCTAGCAGCGTGTTAACTACAGACTTTTAGCCATATGTTACTAGCTAAATGAAGCTAAAACTATCTGTTCAGATTCACAGTCAAGTTAAATCTGAGTATTTTGGACAAGAAGACAATTTATCTGTTCTTCCTCCCTAATGGTGCCAGACATGGCTGCCAGTAGATGTGTGACTTAAGTCTAAAGCCTCTAAATCTAAAAGAACTCCCTTTGTTGTTTCTACTGTGATTTGTAGGTTACACAAACTCAAATACAGGAACACTTTTCCATTAAACCCAGTTTTTTTTCTTCTTCTTTTAGTTCCCCTCAAACACCCCCACCAGTGATTCACCCAGTGGAATATGAAACTAAACACACAGACTTATTCAGTAACCAGAATACATTTACACGGTGAGTGTATTATTCTTACAGAAGTGGCGGTAGAGAGCCACTCAACCCTTTACAGGGCAAGGTTGTTTTTAGCTTGGATGTGGTGGCAGCGGTGCTGTGTGTGTGTGTGTGTGTGTGTGTGTGTGTGTGTGTGTGTGTGTGTGTGTGTGTGTGTGTGTGTGTGTGTGTGTGTGTGTGTGTGTGTGTGTGTGTGTGTGTGTGTGTGTGTATTGTGTTTGGGGGGTCAAGCGGGAAGGGGACTGTGGAAACAAGGGTTATCTGGTGAGACCCAAATCCTCAAGTGCCCCTACAACTCCCCCCCCCCCCCCTGTGCGCTCTTTTCCAGTTAATGGCAGGGTTCAGAGCTACATGACTAACCAATGAAATCATGGGGCCATAACAGGGGGCTTGACACACTTTGTGCTTGTTTAAGCTTCACTTGGTCGAAAACAGACAGAATGTAAGGTTATTAGAATTTGTTTGTTTGAATTGAATATTTGTGTAACCTTCTGAAGTGTTCAGGTGTAAAGGTACGCCTGAACACTTAACATGCACACACACACACACACACACACACACTCACCCACCCACACACACACACACACACACACACACACCACCCACCCACACACACACACACACACACACACACACACACCCTACACACACACACACACACACAAACACACACTCAGGATGGTGTTGACCGAATGAGGCAGTAGTATGCTCCAAATAAACGTTGGTGTTCTCAGACTGTTGAATATGGTGTACGCTCACTGCGACTCCACCCTAATTGATTGGTGTTGATGAGAATCTTGTGCGTCACATCGGAAGCAGACATGACTTCCAGGTTCCTCAAAACAATAAGTGAACATAGAGCTATACAAAAACTAGTAGGCTATACTTAACACCATGAAAGTAAACAGAAAGGACACATCCAGCAATCACACGTCTGTAAAGCGTGAACATGCATGGTCATTGTGCATAAATAGTTGCATGGGTATTAGAAAAGTATTCTTTTCATATGCAGCAGCATTAAAGCCTCTATGTGTAGGATTTGAAAACTGACCTTGATGACTCCTAGTGGCAGCACTTTTAGTGGACGTACATTGATGATGTGTAATTGCCCCATAGCATTACAATACAGCCTGTTCTGCGGCTAATGGCTGCAGGGCTCTCGCTAAACACTGGACCAATTTCAGAAATTGTTGTTGCCATTTGTCCCTTAGAAAAATACCAACATTCCCCTTTAAGTGGGCAATTGATTCCATGTGCTACTACCTCCTGGAAAGGGAATTCCAACTGCAGACCGACCACCGAGCCCTGAAGTGGATGCACTCAATGCAACGCCCCCAGAATGCCTGGAACCTGCTGTGGTGTCTAGCCCTCCAGCCATACCAGTTCACCATTTAGCATTGTTCTAAGAACAGCCTTATTTGTCCAGGTTAACTGAGATGTGTGAGCCAAATGGACTGGGGGTGAGAAATGTCATGGAGGCTAATTTCTCCACTCCCAATATGTAATTTCCTTGAGCCAATGTTGGTATGTATGCTGAGAGGATTGTGCACTTTTCTTTTGCTCATCTGAACAACATTTATTTGAGTTGTGATGTGATGTTTGAGAAATGCTTGTTCCCTGGTGTTTAGTCTTTCTGCTCACACAGGTTTTCTGTAGGGGGGGGACTGTAATGCCTTGACCTGCCTGACCCTTTAGGAAGGTGTGCACTTTCTCTTTGTAATATTTTTAATGTTCATCAACTTCACTAACAATATGTCTTGATTGTGCCTTTTGAGAGGGAATATTCCCTCCTGTTGTCCTTGGGTCAAAGTATAGGAGTACTGTCGTTAGCAAAAAAAACGAGCCGAATCGATGCTAGCAACACGGAGCTGCTGCAGCTAATGCCGAGAGCTCCCACTCAGCTAAAACGGCAGTTATGGGGGCATAAGATAAAGAGTGTCTTTGTGCCTCTTAACAGACACAAAATGCATTAAAATGTCTGTGCAACATGAACAGGGCCCTTACATGACAACAAGATGCGTTTAGCAACTCAGACATTGTTTAGATTCACCTAC